>NC_056455.1:19407481-19408093 GCF_018296145.1 Oncorhynchus tshawytscha | reverse complement strand
CAGCCCCACCGCTGGTTGTGCCCTCGCGAAAAACCAACCTCAAAGATCCCACCACCCCTATACGTGCTTAGTGATAATTAAACAATATACCCTTAAAACAACTAAACTAATCAATATATACACATACCAAAACCCAATAGATTGAAAAAGAAATTCCATTCGCTCTCACAATCACTCCTGCTTGACGACTCACTCCCAGCATGCACTCCGAAGAGAGAGAGAGAGAGAGAGAGAGAGAGAGAGAGAGAGAGAGAGAGAGAGAGAGAGAGAGAGAGAGAGAGAGAGAGAGAGAGAGAGAGAGAGAGAGAGCCAGCGTTAACACCTGCCTTTGTGCTGAGCCTGACACCAGTCTGTTGTATTTCCTCCCTCCCACACACACAGCATCAAAGTGTCAAACTAGACTGGCCTCATCCACATGTCTAAGATTATGAAACAGGTTTTTTGAATCAATTCAAAACAAATCAAATGTTATTGGCCACATACATGGTTAGCAGATGTTAATGCAAGGGAGAGACTGACTATGGAGAAGGAATGTTCATTATGTCTGTGTTGACTGAATGACCCTTATGTCTGAACTATGACACATCTGAAGCCTGTTGGAGAGGAGGAAGC
>NC_056455.1:19299225-19407381 GCF_018296145.1 Oncorhynchus tshawytscha | reverse complement strand
ACATGGAGAGAGAGTCATACAGTATCACCATACAGAATACACTGACTACATGGAGAGAGAGTCATACAGTATCACCATACAGAATACACTGACTACATGGAGAGAGTCATACAGTATCACCATACAGAATACACTGACAACATGGAGAGAGTCACAGTATCACCATACAGAATACACTGACTACATGGAGAGAGAGTCACCATACAGAATACACTGACAACATGGAGAGAGAGAGTCATACAGAATACACCATGGAGAGAGAGTCATACAGTATCACCATACAGAATACACTGACTACATGGAGAGAGAGAGAGAGTCATACAGTATCACCATACAGAATACACTGACAACATGGAGAGAGTCATACAGTATCACCATACAGAATACACTGACAACATGGAGAGGGAGTGATACAGTATCACCATACAGAATACACTGACTACATGGAGAGAGAGTCACCATACAGAATACACTGACAACATGGAGAGAGAGTCACCATACAGAATACACTGACAACATGGAGAGAGAGTCATACAGTATCACCATACAGAATACTGACTACATGGAGAGGGAGTCATACAGTATCACCATACAGAATACACTGACTACATGGAGAGAGAGTCACCATACAGAATACACTGACAACATGGTGAGAGAGTCATACAGTATCACCATACAGAATACACTGACTACATGGAGAGAGAGAGTCATACAGTATCACCATACAGAATACACTGACTACATGGAGAGAGAGTCATACAGTATCACCATACAGAATACACTGACTACATGGAGAGAGAGTCATACAGTATCACCATACAGAATACACTGACTACATGGAGAGAGTCATACAGTATCACCATACAGAATACACTGACAACATGGAGAGGGAGTCATACAGTATCACCATACAGAATACACTGACTACATGGAGAGAGAGTCACCATACAGAATACACTGACAACATGGTGAGAGAGTCATACAGTATCACCATACAGAATACACTGACTACATGGAGAGAGAGAGTCATACAGTATCACCATACAGAATACACTGACTACATGGAGAGAGAGTCATACAGTATCACCATACAGAATACACTGACAACATGGAGAGAGTCATACAGTATCACCATACAGAATACACTGACAACATGGAGAGGGAGTCATACAGTATCACCATACAGAATACACTGACTACATGGAGAGAGAGTCACCATACAGTACACTGACAACATGGAGAGAGAGTCAGTATCACCATACAGAATACACTGACTACATGGAGAGAGAGTCACCATACAGAATACACTGACAACATGGAGAGAGAGTCATCACCATACAGAATACACTGACTACATGGAGAGAGAGTCATACAGTATCACCATACAGAATACACTGACTACATGGAGAGAGAGTCATACAGTATCACCATACAGAATACACTGACTACATGGAGAGAGAGTCATACAGTATCACCATACAGAATACACTGACTACATGGAGAGAGAGTCAGAATACACTGACAACATGGTAGAGAGTCATACAGTATCACCATACAGAATACACTGACTACATGGAGAGAGAGAGTCATACAGTATACCACCTTGGAGAGAGTCATACATGGTGAGAGAGTCATACAGTATCACCATACAGAATACTGACTACATGGAGAGAGAGAGAGTCATACAGTATCACCATACAGAATGCACTGACTACATGGAGAGAGAGTCATACAGTATCACCATACAGAAAACACTGACTACATGGAGAGAGAGAGAGTCATACAGTATCACCATACAGAATACACTGACTACATGGAGAGAGAGTCACCATACAGAATACACTGACAACATGGAGAGAGAGTCATACAGTATCACCATACAGAATACACTGACTACATGGAGAGAGAGTCATACAGTATCACCATACAGAATACACTGACTACATGGAGAGAGAGTCATACAGTATCACCATACAGAATACACTGACTACATGGAGAGAGAGTCATACAGTATCACCATACAGAATACACTGACTACATGGAGAGAGAGAGTCATACAGTATCACCATACAGAATACACTGACTACATGGAGAGAGAGTCATACAGTATCACCATACAGAATACACTGACAACATGGAGAGAGTCATACAGTATCACCATACAGAATACACTGACTACATGGAGAGAGAGTCACCATACAGAATACACTGACAACATGGAGAGAGAGTCATACAGTATCACCATACAGAATACACTGACTACATGGAGAGAGAGAGTCATACAGTATCACCATACAGAATACACTGACTACATGGAGAGAGAGAGTCATACAGTATACACTGACAACATGGTGAGAGAGTCATACAGTATCACCATACAGAATACTGACTACATGGAGAGAGTCATACAGTATCACCATACAGAATGCACTGACTACATGGAGAGAGAGTCATACAGTATCACCATACAGAAAACACTGACTACATGGAGAGAGAGTCACCATACAGAATACACTGACAACATGGTGAGAGAGTCATACAGTATCACCATACAGAATACACTGACTACATGGAGAGAGAGAGTCATACAGTATCACCATACAGAATACACTGACTACATGGAGAGAGAGTCATACAGTATCACCATACAGAATACACTGACAACATGGAGAGAGTCATACAGTATCACCATACAGAATACACTGACAACATGGAGAGAGTCATACAGTATCACCATACAGAATACACTGACTACATGGAGAGAGAGTCACCATACAGAATACACTGACAACATGGAGAGAGAGTCATACAGTATCACCATACAGAATACACTGACTACATGGAGAGAGAGTCACAGTATCACCATACAGAATACACTGACAACATGGAGAGAGAGTCATACAGTATCACCATACAGAATACACTGACTACATGGAGAGAGAGTCATACAGTATCACCATACAGAATACACTGACTACATGGAGAGAGAGAGTCATACAGTATCACCATACAGAATACACTGACTACATGGAGAGAGAGTCATACAGTATCACCATACAGAATACACTGACTACATGGAGAGAGAGTCACCATACAGAATACACTGACAACATGGTGAGAGAGTCATACAGTATCACCATACAGAATACACTGACTACATGGAGAGAGAGTCAGTCATACAGAATACACTGACAACATGGTGAGAGAGTCATACAGTATCACCATACAGAATACACTGACTACATGGAGAGAGAGAGTCATACAGTATCACCATACAGAATACACTGACTACATGGAGAGAGTCATACAGTATCACCATACAGAATACACTGACTACATGGAGAGAGAGTCATACAGTATCACCATACAGAATACACTGACTACATGGAGAGAGAGTCACCATACAGAATACACTGACAACATGGAGAGAGAGTCATACAGTATCACCATACAGAATACACTGACTACATGGAGAGAGAGTCATACAGTCACCATACAGAATACACTGACTACATGGAGAGAGTCATACAGTATCACCATACAGAATACACTGACTACATGGAGAGAGAGTCACCATACAGAATACACTGACTACATGGAGAGTCATACAGTATCACCATACAGAATACACTGACTACATGGAGAGAGTCATACAGTATCACCATACAGAATACACTGACTACATGGAGAGAGTCATACAGTATCACCATACAGAATACACTGACTACATGGAGAGAGTCATACAGTATCACCATACAGAATACACTGACTACATGGAGAGAGTCATACAGTATCCCCATACAGAATACACTGACTACATGGAGAGGGAGTCATACAGTATCACCATACAGAATACACTGACTACATGGAGAGAGAGAGTCATACAGTATACACTGACAACATGGTGAGAGAGTCATACAGTATCACCATACAGAATACACTGACTACATGGAGAGAGAGTCATACAGTATCACCATACAGAATACACTGACTACATGGAGAGAGAGTCATACAGTATCACCATACAGAATACACTGACAACATGGAGAGAGTCATACAGTATCACCATACAGAATACACTGACAACATGGAGAGAGAGAGTCATACAGTATCACCATACAGAATACACTGACTACATGGAGAGAGAGTCACCATACAGAATACACTGACAACATGGAGAGAGAGTCATACAGTATCACCATACAGAATACACTGACTACATGGAGAGAGTCATACAGTATCACCATACAGAATACACTGACAACATGGAGAGAGAGTCATACAGTATCACCATACAGAATACACTGACTACATGGAGAGAGAGTCACCATACAGAATACACTGACAACATGGAGAGAGAGTCATACAGTATCACCATACAGAATACACTGACTACATGGAGAGAGAGAGTCATACAGTATCACCATACCGAATACACTGACTACATGGAGAGAGAGAGAGTCATACAGTATCACCATACAGAATACACTGACTACATGGAGAGAGAGTCATACAGTATCACCATACAGAATACACTGACTACATGGAGAGAGTCATACAGTATCACCATACAGAATACACTGACAACATGGAGAGGGAGTCATACAGTATCACCATACAGAATACACTGACTACATGGAGAGAGAGTCACCATACAGAATACACTGACAACATGGAGAGAGAGTCATACAGTATCACCATACAGAATACACTGACTACATGGAGAGAGAGAGTCATACAGTATCACCATACAGAATACACTGACTACATGGAGAGAGAGTCATACAGTATCACCATACAGAATACACTGACTACATGGAGAGAGAGTACAGTATCACCATACAGAATACACAACATAGAGAATACACTGACTACATGGAGAGAGAGTCATACAGTATCACCATACAGAATACACTGACTACATGGAGAGAGAGTCACCATATACAGAATACACTGACAACATGGAGAGAGAGTCATACAGTATCACCATACAGAATACACTGACTACATGGAGAGAGAGTCACCATACAGAATACACTGACAACATGGAGAGAGAGTCATACAGTATCACCATACAGAATACACTGACTACATGGAGAGAGAGTCATACAGTATCACCATACAGAATACACTGACTACATGGAGAGAGAGTCATACAGTATCACCATACAGAATACACTGACTACATGGAGAGAGAGTCATACAGTATCACCATACAGAATACACTGACTACATGGAGAGAGAGTCACCATACAGAATACACTGACAACATGGTGAGAGAGTCATACAGTATCACCATACAGAATACACTGACTACATGGAGAGAGAGAGTCATACAGTATACACTGACAACATGGTAGAGAGTCATACAGTATCACCATACAGAATACACTGACTACATGGAGAGAGAGAGTCATACAGTATCACCATACAGAATACACTGACTACATGGAGAGAGAGTCATACAGTATCACCATACAGAATACACTGACTACATGGAGAGAGAGAGTCATACAGTATCACCATACAGAATACACTGACTACATGGAGAGAGAGTCACCATACAGAATACACTGACAACATGGAGAGAGAGTCATACAGTATCACCATACAGAATACACTGACTACATGGAGAGAGAGTCATACAGTATCACCATACAGAATACACTGACTACATGGAGAGAGAGAGTCATACAGTATCACCATACAGAATACACTGACTACATGGAGAGAGAGAGTCATACAGTATCACCATACAGAATACACTGACTACATGGAGAGAGAGAGAGTCATACAGTATCACCATACAGAATACACTGACTACATGGAGAGAGTCATACAGTATCACCATACAGAATACACTGACTACATGGAGAGAGAGTCACCATACAGAATACACTGACAACATGGTGAGAGAGTCATACAGTATCACCATACAGAATACACTGACTACATGGAGAGAGAGAGTCATACAGTATCACCATACAGAATACACTGACTACATGGAGAGAGAGTCATACAGTATCACCATACAGAATACACTGACAACATGGAGAGAGTCATACAGTATCACCATACAGAATACACTGACAACATGGAGAGGGAGTCATACAGTATCACCATACAGAATACACTGACTACATGGAGAGAGAGTCACCATACAGAATACACTGACAACATGGAGAGAGAGTCATACAGTATCACCATACAGAATACTGACTACATGGAGAGAGAGTCATACAGTATCATACAGAATACACTGACAACATGGAGAGAGAGTCATACAGTATCACCATACAGAATACACTGACTACATGGAGAGAGAGTCATACAGTCACCATACAGAATACACTGACAACATGGAGAGAGAGTCATACAGTCACCATACAGAATACACTGACTACATGGAGAGAGTCATACAGTATCACCATACAGAATACACTGACTACATGGAGAGAGTCATACAGTATCACCATACAGAATACACTGACAACATGGAGAGAGTCATACATGAATACACTGACTACATGGAGAGAGAGTCATACAGTATCACCATACAGAATACACTGACAACATGGAGAGAGAGTCATACAGTATCACCATACAGAATACTGACTACATGGAGAGGGAGTCATACAGTATCACCATACAGAATACACTGACTACATGGAGAGAGAGTCACCATACAGAATACACTGACAACATGGTGAGAGAGTCATACAGTATCACCATACAGAATACACTGACTACATGGAGAGAGAGTCATACAGTATACACTGACAACATGGTGAGAGAGTCATACAGTATCACCATACAGAATACTGACTACATGGAGAGAGAGTCATACAGTATCACCATACAGAATACACTGACTACATGGAGAGAGAGTCATACAGTATCACCATACAGAATACACTGACTACATGGAGAGAGAGAGAGTCATACAGTATCACCATACAGAATACACTGACTACATGGAGAGAGAGTCATGAATACACTGACAACATGGAGAGAGAGTCATACAGTATCACCATACAGAATACACTGACTACATGGAGAGAGAGTCATACAGTATCACCATACAGAATACACTGACTACATGGAGAGAGTCATACAGTATCACCATACAGAATACACTGACAACATGGAGAGAGAGTCATACAGTATCACCATACAGAATACACTGACTACATGGAGAGAGAGTCACCATACAGAATACACTGACACATGGAGAGAGTCATACAGTATCACCATACAGAATACACTGACTACATGGAGAGAGTCATACAGTATCACCATACAGAATACACTGACTACATGGAGAGAGAGTCATACAGTATCACCATACAGAATACACTGACTACATGGAGAGAGAGTCACCATACAGAATACACTGACAACATGGAGAGAGAGTCATACAGTATCACCATACAGAATACACTGACTACATGGAGAGAGAGTCATACAGTATCACCATACAGAATACACTGACTACATGGAGAGAGAGTCATACAGTATCACCATACAGAATACACTGACTACATGGAGAGAGAGTCATACAGTATCACCATACAGAATACACTGACTGGGAGAGAGTCATACAGTATCACCATACAGAATACACTGACAACATGGAGAGAGTCATACAGTATCACCATACAGAATACACTGACTACATGGAGAGAGAGAGTCATACAGTATCACCATACAGAATACACTGACTACATGGAGAGAGAGTCATACAGTATCACCATACAGAATACACTGACAACATGGAGAGAGAGACAGTATCACCATACAGAATACACTGACAACATGGAGAGGGAGTCATACAGTATCACCATACAGAATACACTGACTACATGGAGAGAGAGTCACCATACAGAATACACTGACAACATGGAGAGAGAGTCATACAGTATCACCATACAGAATACACTGACTACATGGAGAGAGAGTCATACATACAGAATACACTGACAACATGGAGAGAGAGTCATACAGTATCACCATACAGAATACACTGACTACATGGAGAGAGAGAGTCATACAGTATCACCATACAGAATACACTGACTACATGGAGAGAGAGTCATACAGTATCACCATACAGAATACACTGACTACATGGAGAGAGAGTCATACAGTATCACCATACAGAATACACTGACTACATGGAGAGAGAGTCACCATACAGAATACACTGACAACATGGTGAGAGAGTCATACAGTATCACCATACAGAATACACTGACTACATGGAGAGAGAGAGTCATACAGTATACACTGACAACATGGTGAGAGAGTCATACAGTATCACCATACAGAATGCACTGACTACATGGAGAGAGAGTCATACAGTATCACCATACAGAAAACACTGACTACATGGAGAGAGAGAGAGTCATACAGTATCACCATACAGAATACACTGACTACATGGAGAGAGAGAGTCATACAGTATCACCATACAGAATACACTGACTACATGGAGAGAGAGTCACCATACAGAATACACTGACAACATGGAGAGAGAGTCATACAGTATCACCATACAGAATACACTGACTACATGGAGAGAGAGTCATACAGTATCACCATACAGAATACACTGACTACATGGAGAGAGTCATACAGTATCACCATACAGAATACACTGACAACATGGAGAGAGAGTCATACAGTATCACCATACAGAATACACTGACTACATGGAGAGAGAGTCACAGTATCACCATACAGAATACACTGACAACATGGAGAGAGAGTCATACAGTATCACCATACAGAATACACTGACTACATGGAGAGAGAGTCATACAGTATCACCATACAGAATACACTGACAACATGGAGAGAGTCATACAGTATCACCATACAGAATACACTGACAACATGGAGAGGGAGTCATACAGTATCACCATACAGAATACACTGACAACATGGAGAGAGAGTCATACAGTATCACCATACAGAATACACTGACTACATGGAGAGAGAGAGAATACATACAGAATACACATGGAGAGAGAGTCATACAGTATCACCATACAGAATACACTGACTACATGGAGAGAGAGAGTCATACAGTATCACCATACAGAATACACTGACTACATGGAGAGAGAGAGTCATACAGTATCACCATACAGAATACACTGACTACATGGAGAGAGAGAGTCATACAGTATCACCATACAGAATACACTGACTACATGGAGAGAGAGTCACCATACAGAATACACTGACAACATGGAGAGAGTCATACAGTATCACCATACAGAATACACTGACTACATGGAGAGAGAGAGTCATACAGTATCACCATGGTGAGAGAGTCAGTATCACCATACAGAATACTGACTACATGGAGAGAGAGAGTCATACAGTATCACCATACAGAATACACTGACTACATGGAGAGAGAGTCATACAGTATCACCATACAGAATACACTGACTACATGGAGAGAGAGAGTCATACAGTATCACCATACAGAATACACTGACTACATGGAGAGAGAGTCACCATACAGAATACACTGACAACATGGAGAGAGAGTCATACAGTATCACCATACAGAATACACTGACTACATGGAGAGAGAGTCATACAGTATCACCATACAGAATACACTGACTACATGGAGAGAGTCATACAGTATCACCATACAGAATACACTGACTACATGGAGAGAGAGAGTCATACAGTATCACCATACAGAATACACTGACTACATGGAGAGAGAGTCACCATACAGAATACACTGACAACATGGTGAGAGAGTCATACAGTATCACCATACAGAATACACTGACTACATGGAGAGAGAGAGTCATACAGTATCACCATACAGAATACACTGACTACATGGAGAGAGAGTCATACAGTATCACCATACAGAATACACTGACAACATGGAGAGAGTCATACAGTATCACCATACAGAATACACTGACTACATGGAGAGGGAGTCATACAGTATCACCATACAGAATACACTGACTACATGGAGAGAGAGTCACCATACAGAATACACTGACAACATGGAGAGAGAGTCATACAGTATCACCATACAGAATACACTGACTACATGGAGAGAGAGAGTCATACAGTATCACCATACAGAATACACTGACTACATGGAGAGAGAGAGAGTCATACAGTATCACCATACAGAATACACTGACTACATGGAGAGAGAGTCATACAGTATCACCATACAGAATACACTGACTACATGGAGAGAGTCATACAGTATCACCATACAGAATACACTGACTACATGGAGAGAGAGTCACCATACAGAATACACTGACAACATGGTGAGAGAGTCATACAGTATCACCATACAGAATACACTGACTACATGGAGAGAGAGTCATACAGTATCACCATACAGAATACACTGACTACATGGAGAGAGAGTCATACAGTATCACCATACAGAATACACTGACTACATGGAGAGAGAGTCACCATACAGAATACACTGACAACATGGAGAGAGAGTCATACAGTATCACCATACAGAATACTGACTACATGGAGAGAGAGAGTCATACAGTATCACCATACAGAATGCACTGACTACATGGAGAGAGAGTCATACAGTATCACCAAACAGAATACACTGACTACATGGAGAGAGTCAGTATCACCATACAGAATACACTGACAACATGGAGAGAGAGTCATACAGTATCACCATACAGAATACACTGACTACATGGAGAGAGAGTATCACCATACAGAATACACTGACAACATGGAGAGAGAGTCATACAGTATCACCATACAGAATACACTGACTACATGGAGAGAGTCATACAGTATCACCATACAGAATACACTGACAACATGGAGAGAGAGTCATACAGTATCACCATACAGAATACACTGACTACATGGAGAGAGAGTCATCATACAGTATCACCATACAGATCACCATACAGAATACACTGACTACATGGAGAGAGAGTCATACAGTATCACCATACAGAATACACTGACTACATGGAGAGAGTCATACAGTCACCATACAGAATACACTGACAACATGGAGAGAGAGTCATACAGTATCACCATACAGAATACACTGACTACATGGAGAGAGAGTCACCATACAGAATACACTGACAACATGGAGAGAGAGTCATACAGTATCACCATACAGAATACACTGACTACATGGAGAGAGTCATACAGTATCACCATACAGAATACACTGACTACATGGAGAGAGTCATACAGTATCACCATACAGAATACACTGACAACATGGAGAGAGAGTCACCATACAGAATACACTGACAACATGGAGAGAGAGTCATACAGTATCACCATACAGAATACACTGACTACATGGAGAGAGAGAGTCATACAGTATCACCATACAGAATACACTGACTACATGGAGAGAGAGAGAGAGTCATACAGTATCACCATACAGAATACACTGACTACATGGAGAGAGAGAGAGAGTCATACAGTATCACCATACAGAATACACTGACAACATGGAGAGAGTCATACAGTATCACCATACAGAATACACTGACAACATGGAGAGGGAGTCATACAGTATCACCATACAGAATACACTGACTACATGGAGAGAGAGTCACCATACAGAATACACTGACAACATGGTGAGAGAGTCATACAGTATCACCATACAGAATACACTGACTACATGGAGAGAGAGAGTCATACAGTATCACCATACAGAATACACTGACTACATGGAGAGAGAGTCATACAGTATCACCATACAGAATACACTGACAACATGGAGAGAGTCATACAGTATCACCATACAGAATACACTGACAACATGGAGAGGGAGTCATACAGTATCACCATACAGAATACACTGACTACATGGAGAGAGAGTCACCATACAGAATACACTGACAACATGGAGAGAGAGTCATACAGTATCACCATACAGAATACACTGACTACATGGAGAGAGAGTCACCATACAGAATACACTGACAACATGGAGAGAGAGTCATACAGTATCACCATACAGAATACACTGACTACATGGAGAGAGAGAGTCATACAGTATCACCATACAGAATACACTGACTACATGGAGAGAGAGAGAGTCATACAGTATCACCATACAGAATACACTGACTACATGGAGAGAGAGTCATACAGTATCACCATACAGAATACACTGACTACATGGAGAGAGAGTCACCATACAGAATACACTGACAACATGGTGAGAGAGTCATACAGTATCACCATACAGAATACACTGACTACATGGAGAGAGAGAGTCATACAGTATACACTGACAACATGGTGAGAGAGTCATACAGTATCACCATACAGAATACTGACTACATGGAGAGAGAGAGTCATACAGTATCACCATACAGAATGCACTGACTACATGGAGAGAGAGTCATACAGTATCACCATACAGAAAACACTGACTACATGGAGAGAGAGAGAGTCATACAGTATCACCATACAGAATACACTGACTACATGGAGAGAGAGTCACCATACAGAATACACTGACAACATGGAGAGAGAGTCATACAGTATCACCATACAGAATACTGACTACATGGAGAGAGAGAGAGTCATACAGTATCACCATACAGAATACACTGACTACATGGAGAGAGAGTCATACAGTATACACCATACAGAGTCATACAGTATCACCATACAGAATACACTGACTACATGGAGAGAGAGAGTCATACAGTATCACCATACAGAATACACTGACTACATGGAGAGAGAGTCATACAGTATCACCATACAGAATACACTGACAACATGGAGAGAGTCATACAGTATCACCATACAGAATACACTGACAACATGGAGAGGGAGTCATACAGTATCACCATACAGAATACACTGACTACATGGAGAGAGAGTCACCATACAGAATACACTGACAACATGGAGAGAGAGTCATACAGTATCACCATACAGAATACACTGACTACATGGAGAGAGAGAGTCATACAGTATCACCATACAGAATACACTGACTACATGGAGAGAGAGAGAGTCATACAGTATCACCATACAGAATACACTGACTACATGGAGAGAGAGTCACCATACAGAATACACTACATACAGTATCACCATACAGAATACACTGACTACATGGAGAGAGTCATACAGTATCACCATACAGAATACACTGACTACATGGAGAGAGAGTCATACAGTATCACCATACAGAATACACTGACTACATGGAGAGAGAGTCACCATACAGAATACACTGACTACATGGAGAGAGAGTCATACAGTATCACCATACAGAATACACTGACTACATGGAGAGAGAGAGTCATACAGTATCACCATACAGAATACACTGACTACATGGAGAGAGAGTCATACAGTATCACCATACAGAATACACTGACTACATGGAGAGAGTCATACAGTATCACCATACAGAATACACTGACAACATGGAGAGGAGTCATACAGTATCACCATACAGAATACACTGACTACATGGAGAGAGAGTCACCATACAGAATACACTGACAACATGGAGAGAGAGTCATACAGTATCACCATACAGAATACACTGACTACATGGAGAGAGAGAGTCATACAGTATCACCATACAGAATACACTGACTACATGGAGAGAGAGAGTCATACAGTATCACCATACAGAATACACTGACTACATGGAGAGAGAGTCATACAGTATCACCATACAGAATACAGACTACATGGAGAGAGAGTCACCATACAGAATACACTGACAACATGGAGAGAGAGTCATACAGTATCACCATACAGAATACACTGACTACATGGAGAGAGAGAGTCATACAGTATCACCATACAGAATGCACCATACAGAATACATGACTACATGGAGAGAGAGTCATACAGTATCACCATACAGAATACACTGACTACATGGAGAGAGAGAGTCATACAGTATCACCATACAGAACACACTGACTACATGGAGAGAGAGAGAGAGTCATACAGTATCACCATACAGAATACACTGACTACATGGAGAGAGTCATACAGTATCCCCATACAGAATACACTGACTTCATGAAGAGAGAGTCATACAGTATCACCATACAGAATACACTGACTACATGGAGAGAGAGAGAGTCATACAGTATCACCATACAGAATACACTGACTACATGGAAAGAGAGTCATACAGTATCACCATACAGAATACACTGACTACATGGAGAGAGAGAGTCGTCATACAGTATCACCATACAGAACACACTGACTACATGGAGAGAGAGAGAATCATACAGTATCACCAGAATACACTGACAACATGGATCACATACAGAATACACTGACTACATGGAGAGAGAGTCATACAGTATCACCATACAGAATACACTGACTACATGGAGAGAGAGTCATACAGTATCACCATACAGAATACACTGACTACATGGAGAGAGTCATACAGTATCACCATACAGAATACACTGACAACATGGAGAGGGAGTCATACAGTATCACCATACAGAATACACTGACTACATGGAGAGAGAGTCACCATACAGAATACACTGACAACATGGAGAGAGAGTCATACAGTATCACCATACAGAATATGACACATGGAGAGAGAGAGTCATACAGTATCACCATACAGAATACACTGACTACATGGAGAGAGAGTCATACAGTATCACCATACATAATACACTGACTACATGGAGAGAGAGAGAGTCATACAGTATCACCATACAGAATACACTGACTACATGGAGAGAGAGTCATACAGTATCACCATACAGAATACACTGACTACATGGAGAGAGAGTCACCATACAGAATACACTGACAACATGGAGAGAGAGTCATACAGTATCACCATACAGAATACACTGACTACATGGAGAGAGAGTCATACAGTATCACCATACAGAATACACTGACTACATGGAGAGAGAGTCACCATACAGAATACACTGACAACATGGAGAGAGAGTCATACAGTATCACCATACAGAATACACTGACTACATGGAGAGAGAGAGTCATACAGTATCACCATACAGAATACACTGACTACATGGAGAGAGAGTCATACAGTATCACCATACAGAATACACTGACTACATGGAGAGAGAGTCACCATACAGAATACACTGACACATGGAGAGAGAGTCATACAGTATCACCATACAGAATACACTGACTACATGGAGAGAGAGTCACCATACAGTACAGAATACTGACACATGGAGAGAGAGTCATACAGTATCACCACAGAATACACTGACACATGGAGAGAGAGAGTCATACAGTATCACCATACAGAATACACTGACTACATGGAGAGAGAGAGTCATACAGTATCACCATACAGAATACACTGACTACATGGAGAGAGAGTCATACAGTATCACCATACAGAATACACTGACTACATGGAGAGAGTCATACAGTATCACCATACAGAATACACTGACAACATGGAGAGGAGTCATACAGTATCACCATACAGAATACACTGACTACATGGAGAGAGAGAGTCACCATACAGAATACACTGACAACATGGAGAGAGAGTCATACAGTATCACCATACAGAATACACTGACTACATGGAGAGAGAGAGTCATACAGTATCACCATACAGAATACACTGACTACATGGAGAGAGAGTCATACAGTATCACCATACAGAATACACTGACTACATGGAGAGAGTCATACAGTATCACCATACAGAATACACTGACAACATGGAGAGGGAGTCATACAGTATCACCATACAGAATACACTGACTACATGGAGAGAGAGTCACCATACAGAATACACTGACAACATGGAGAGAGAGTCATACAGTATCACCATACAGAATACACTGACTACATGGAGAGAGAGTCATACAGTATCACCATACAGAATACACACTGACTACATGGAGAGAGAGAGAATACACTGACTACATCATACAGTATCACCATACAGAATACACTGACAACATGGAGAGAGAGTGATACAGTATCACCATACAGAATACACTGACTACATGGAGAGAGAGTCACCATACAGAATACACTGACAACATGGAGAGAGAGTCATACAGTATCACCATACAGAATACTGACTACATGGAGAGAGAGTCATACAGTATCACCATACAGAATGCACTGACTACATGGAGAGAGAGTCATACAGTATCACCATACAGAATACACTGACTACATGGAGAGAGTCATACAGTATCACCATACAGAATACACTGACTACATGGAGAGAGAGAGTCATACAGTATCACCATACAGAATACACTGACTACATGGAGAGAGAGTCATACAGTATCACCATACAAAATACACTGACTACATGGAGAGAGTCATACAGTATCCCCATACAGAATACACTGACTACATGGAGAGAGAGAGTCATACAGTATTACCATACAGAATACACTGACAACATGGAGAGAGTCATACAGTATCACCATACAGAATACACTGACTACATGGAGAGAGAGAGAGAGTCATACAGTATCACCATACAGAATACACTGACTACATGGAGAGAGAGAGAGAGAGTCATACAGTATCACCATACAGAATACACTGACTACATGGAGAGAGAGTCACCATACAGAATACACTGACAACATGGAGAGAGAGTCATACAGTATCACCATACAGAATACACTGACTACATGGAGAGAGAGTCATACAGTATCACCATACAGAATACACTGACTACATGGAGAGAGTCATACAGTATCACCATACAGAATACACTGACAACATGGAGAGGGAGTCATACAGTATCACCATACAGAATACACTGACTACATGGAGAGAGAGTCACCATACAGAATCACTGACAACATGGACCATACAGTATCACCATACAGAATACTGACTACATGGAGAGAGAGAGTCATACAGTATCACCATACAGAATACACTGACTACATGGAGAGAGAGTCATACAGTATCACCATACAGAATACACTGACTACATGGAGAGAGAGTCATACAGTATCACCATACAGAATACACTGACTACATGGAGAGAGAGTCATACAGTATCACCATACAGAATACACTGACTACATGGAGAGAGAGTCACCATACAGAATACACTGACACATGGAGAGAGAGTCATACAGTATCACCATACAGAATACACTGACTACATGGAGAGAGTCATACAGTATCACCATACAGAATACACTGACAACATGGAGAGAGAGTCATACAGTATCACCATACAGAATACACTGACTACATGGAGAGAGAGTCACAGTATCACCACAGAATACACTGACAACATGGAGAGAGAGTCACCACCATACAGAATACACTGACTACATGGAGAGAGAGTCATACAGTATCACCATACAGAATACACTGACAACATGGAGAGAGAGTCATACAGTATCACCATACAGAATACACTGACTACATGGAGAGAGAGTCATACAGTATCACCATACAGAATACACTGACAACATGGAGAGAGAGTCACCATACAGAATACACTGACAACATGGAGAGAGAGTCACCATACAGAATACACTGACAACATGGAGAGAGAGTCATACAGTATCACCATACAGAATACACTGACTACATGGAGAGAGAGAGTCATACAGTATCACCATACAGAATACACTGACTACATGGAGAGAGAGAGAGTCATACAGTATCACCATACAGAATACACTGACTACATGGAGAGAGAGTCATACAGTATCACCATACAGAATACACTGACTACATGGAGAGAGAGTCACCATACAGAATACACTGACAACATGGTGAGAGAGTCATACAGTATCACCATACAGAATACACTGACTACATGGAGAGAGAGAGTCATACAGTATCACCATACAGAATACACTGACTACATGGAGAGAGAGTCACCATACAGAATACACTGACAACATGGAGAGAGAGTCATACAGTATCACCATACAGAATACACTGACTACATGGAGAGAGAGAGTCATACAGTATCACCATACAGAATACACTGACTACATGGAGAGAGAGTCATACAGTATCACCATACAGAATACACTGACTACATGGAGAGAGAGAGAGTCATACAGTATCACCATACAGAATACACTGACTACATGGAGAGAGAGTCATACAGTATCACCATACAGAATACACTGACTACATGGAGAGAGAGTCACCATACAGAATACACTGACAACATGGAGAGAGAGTCATACAGTATCACCATACAGAATACTGACTACATGGAGAGAGAGAGTCATACAGTATCACCATACAGAATGCACTGACTACATGGAGAGAGAGTCACACTGACAGGAGAGAGAGTATCACCATACAGAATACACTGACTACATGGAGAGAGAGAGAGAGAGTCATACAGTATCACCATACAGAATACACTGACTACATGGAGAGAGAGAGAGTCATACAGTATCACCATACAGAATACACTGACTACATGGAGAGAGAGAGTCATACAGTATCACCATACAGAATACACTGACTACATGGAGAGAGAGAGTCATACAGTATCACCATACAGAATACACTGACTACATGGAGAGAGAGAGTCATACAGTATCACCATACAGAATACACTGACAACATGGAGAGAGAGTCATACAGTATCACCATACAGAATACACTGACTACATGGAGAGAGAGAGTCATACAGTATCACCATACAGAATACACTGACTACATGGAGAGAGAGAGAGTCATACAGTATCACCATACAGAATACACTGACTACATGGAGAGAGAGTCACCATACAGAATACACTGACAACATGGAGAGAGAGTCATACAGTATCACCATACAGAATACTGACTACATGGAGAGAGAGAGTCATACAGTATCACCATACAGAATACACTGACACATGGAGAGAGAGTCATACAGAATACACTGACACTACATGGAGAGAGAGTCATACAGTATCACCATACAGAA
The DNA here is from genome assembly GCF_018296145.1 of Oncorhynchus tshawytscha. Classification (NCBI taxonomy): domain Eukaryota; kingdom Metazoa; phylum Chordata; class Actinopteri; order Salmoniformes; family Salmonidae; genus Oncorhynchus; species Oncorhynchus tshawytscha. Next base: position 19,388,414 of record NC_056455.1, on the reverse strand, counting down.
TACACTGACTACATGGAGAGAGAGAGTCATACAGTATCACCATACAGAATACACTGACTACATGGAGAGAGAGTCATACAGTATCACCATACAGAATACACTGACAACATGGAGAGAGAGTCACCATACAGAATATCACACATACAGAATACACTGACAACATGGAGAGAGAGTCATACAGTATCACCATACAGAATACACTGACTACATGGAGAGAGAGAGTCATACAGTATCACCATACAGAATACACTGACTACATGGAGAGAGTCATACAGTATCACCATACAGAATACACTGACTACATGGAGAGAGAGTCATACAGTATCACCATACAGAATACACTGACTACATGGAGAGAGAGTCATACAGTATCACCATACAGAATACACTGACAACATGGAGAGGGAGTCATACAGTATCACCATACAGAATACACTGACTACATGGAGAGAGAGAGAGAGTCATACAGTATCACCATACAGAATACACTGACAACATGGAGAGAGAGTCACCATACAGAATACACTGACAACATGGAGAGAGAGTCATACAGTATCACCATACAGAATACACTGACTACATGGAGAGAGAGTCATACAGTATCACCATACAGAATACACTGACTACATGGAGAGAGAGTCACCATACAGAATACACTGACAACATGGAGAGAGAGTCATACAGTATCACCATACAGAATCACTGACTACATGGAGAGAGATACAGTCACCATACAGAATACACTGACAACATGGAGAGAGAGTCATACAGTATCACCATACAGAATACACTGACTACATGGAGAGAGAGTCATACAGTATCACCATACAGAATACACTGACTACATGGAGAGAGAGTCATACAGTATGACAACATGGAGAGAGAGTCACAGTATCACCATACAGAATACTGACTACATGGAGAGAGAGAGTCATACAGTATCACCATACAGAATACACTGACTACATGGAGAGAGAGTCATACAGTATCACCATACAGAATACACTGACTACATGGAGAGAGAGAGTCATACAGTATCACCATACAGAATACACTGACTACATGGAGAGAGAGAGTCATACAGTATCACCATACAGAATACACTGACTACATGGAGAGAGAGTCATACAGTATCACCATACAGAATACACTGACACATGGAGAGAGAGTCATACAGTATCACCATACAGAATACACTGACTACATGGAGAGAGAGAGAGAGTCATACAGTATCACCATACAGAATACACTGACTACATGGAGAGAGAGAGAGTCATACAGTATCACCATACAGAATACACTGACTACATGGAGAGAGAGAGAGAGTCATACAGTATCACCATACAGAATACACTGACTACATGGAGAGAGAGAGAGTCATACAGTATCACCATACAGAATACACTGACTACATGGAGAGAGAGTCATACAGTATCACCATACAGTATCACCATACAGAATACACTGACTACATGGAGAGAGTCATACAGTATCACCATACAGAATACACTGACGACATGGAAAGAGAGTAATACAGTATCACCATACAGAATACACTGACTACATGGAGAGAGTCATACAGTATCACCATACAGAATACACTGACTACATGGAGAGAGTCATACAGTATCACCATACAGAATACACTGACGACATGGAAAGAGAGTCATACAGTATCACCATACAGAATACACTGACAACATGGAGAGAGAGAGTCATACAGTATCACCATACAGAATACACTGACTACATGGAGAGAGAGTCATACAGTATCACCATACAGAATACACTGACAACATGGAGAGAGAGTCACCATACAGAATACACTGACAACATGGAGAGAGAGTCACCATACAGAATACACTGACAACATGGAGAGAGAGTCATACAGTATCTCCATACAGAATACTGACTACATGGAGAGAGAGAGTCATACAGTATCACCATACAGAATACACTGACTACATGGAGAGAGTCATACAGTATCACCATACAGAATACACTGACAACATGGAGAGGGAGTCATACAGTATCACCATACAGAATACACTGACTACATGGAGAGAGAGTCACCATAGAGAATACACTGACAACATGGTGAGAGAGTCATAGAGTATCACCATACAGAATACACTGACTACATGGAGAGAGAGAGTCATACAGTATCACCATACAGAATACACTGACTACATGGAGAGAGAGTCACCCATACAGAATACACTGACACATGGAGAGAGAGTCATACAGTATCACCATACAGAATACACTGACTACATGGAGAGAGAGAGTCATACAGTATCACCATACAGAATACACTGACTACATGGAGAGAGAGTCACCATACAGTATCACCATACAGAATACACTGACTACATGGAGAGAGAGAGAGTCATACAGTATCACCATACAGAATACACTGACTACATGGAGAGAGAGAGTCATACAGTATCACCATACAGAATACACTGACTACATGGAGAGAGAGTCACCATACAGAATACACTGACAACATGGAGAGAGAGTCATACAGTATCACCATACAGAATACACTGACTACATGGAGAGAGAGAGTCATACAGTATCACCATACAGAATGCACTGACTACATGGAGAGAGAGTCATACAGTATCACCATACAGAATACACTGACTACATGGAGAGAGAGAGAGAGTCATACAGTATCACCATACAGAATACACTGACTACATGGAGAGAGAGAGAGTCATACAGTATCACCATACAGAATACACTGACTACATGGAGAGAGAGAGTCATACAGTATCACCATACAGAATACACTGACTACATGGAGAGAGAGTCATACAGTATCACCATACAGAATACACTGACTACATGGAGAGAGAGTCATACAGTATCACCATACAGAATACACTGACAACATGGAGAGAGAGTCATACAGTATCACCATACAGAATACACTGACTACATGGAGAGAGAGAGTCATACAGTATCACCATACCGAATACACTGACTACATGGAGAGAGAGAGAGTCATACAGTATCACCATACAGAATACACTGACAACATGGAGAGAGAGTCACCATACAGTATCACCATACAGAATACACTGACTACATGGAGAGAGAGAGTCATACAGTATCACCATACAGAATACACTGACTACATGGAGAGAGAGTCACCATACAGAATACACTGACACATGGAGAGAGAGTCATACAGTATCACCATACAGAATACTGACTACATGGAGAGAGAGTCATACAGTATCACCATACAGAATACACTGACTACATGGAGAGAGAGTCATACAGTATCACCATACAGAATACACTGACTACATGGAGAGAGAGTCACCATACAGAATACACTGACAGGAGATCACCACAGAATACACTGACAACATGGAGAGAGAGTCATACAGTATCAGAATACAGAATACACTGACAACATGGAGAGAGAGTCATACAGTATCACCAGATCACCATACAGAATACTGACTACATGGAGAGAGAGTCATACAGTATCACCATACAGAATACACTGACTACATGGAGAGAGTCATACAGTATCACCATACAGAATACACTGACAACATGGAGAGGGAGTCATACAGTATCACCATACAGAATACACTGACTACATGGAGAGAGAGTCACCATACAGAATACACTGACAACATGGAGAGAGTCATACAGTATCACCATACAGAATACACTGACTACATGGAGAGAGAGAGTCATACAGTATCACCATACAGAATACTGACTACATGGAGAGAGAGTCACCATACAGAATACACTGACAACATGGAGAGAGAGTCATACAGTATCACCATACAGAATACTGACTACATGGAGAGAGAGAGTCATACAGTATCACCATACAGAATGCACTGACTACATGGAGAGAGAGTCATACAGTATCACCATACAGAATACACTGACTACATGGAGAGAGAGAGTCATACAGTATACACTGACAACATGGTGAGAGAGTCATACAGTATCACCATACAGAATACACTGACTACATGGAGAGAGAGTCATACAGTATCACCATACAGAATACTGACTACATGGAGAGAGAGAGTCATACAGTATCACCATACAGAATACACTGACTACATGGAGAGAGTCATACAGTATCACCATACAGAATACACTGACAACATGGAGAGAGAGTCATACAGTATCACCATACAGAATACTGACTACATGGAGAGAGAGAGAGTCATACAGTATCACCATACAGAATGCACTGACTACATGGAGAGAGAGTCATACAGTATCACCATACAGAATACACTGACAACATGGAACAGAATACACTGACAACATGGAGAGAGAGTCATACAGTATCACCATACAGAATACTGACCATGGAGAGAATACACTGACAGGAGAGAGAGAGTCATCACCATACAGAATACACTGACTACATGGAGAGAGTCATACAGTATCACCATACAGAATACACTGACAACATGGAGAGGGAGTCATACAGTATCACCATACAGAATACACTGACTACATGGAGAGAGAGTCACCATACAGAATACACTGACAACATGGAGAGAGAGTCATACAGTATCACCATACAGAATACTGACTACATGGAGAGAGAGAGAGTCATACAGTATCACCATACAGAATGCACTGACTACATGGAGAGAGAGTCATACAGTATCACCATACAGAATACACTGACTACATGGAGAGAGAGAGAGTCATACAGTATCACCATACAGAATACACTGACTACATGGAGAGAGAGAGAGTCATACAGTATCACCATACAGAATACACTGACTACATGGAGAGAGAGTCACCATACAGAATACACTGACAACATGGAGAGAGAGTCATACAGTATCACCATACAGAATACACTGACTACATGGAGAGGGAGTCATACAGTATCACCATACAGAATACACTGACAACATGGAGAGAGTCATACAGTATCACCATACAGAATACACTGACTACATGGAGAGAGAGTCACCATACAGAATACACTGACAGCATGGAGAGAGAGTCATACAGTATCACCATACAGAATACACTGACTACATGGAGAGAGAGAGTCATACAGTATCACCATACAGAATACACTGACAACATGAAGAGAGAGAGTCATACAGTATCACCATACAGAATACACTGACACATGGAGAGAGAGTCATACAGTATCACCATACAGAATACACTGACTACATGGAGAGAGAGTCACCATACAGAATACACTGACAACATGGAGAGAGAGTCACCATACAGAATACACTGACTACATGGAGTCATACAGTATCACCATACAGAATACTGACTACATGGAGAGAGAGAGTCATACAGTATCACCATACAGAATACACTGACTACATGGAGAGAGAGAGTCATACAGTATCACCATACAGAATACACTGACAACATGGAGAGAGAGAGTCATACAGTATCACCATACAGAATACACTGACTACATGGAGAGAGAGTCACCATAGAGAATACACTGACAACATGGTGAGAGAGTCATAGAGTATCACCATACAGAATACACTGACTACATGGAGAGAGAGTCATACAGTATCACCATACAGAATACACTGACTACATGGAGAGAGAGTCACCATAGAGAATACACTGACAACATGGTGAGAGAGTCATAGAGTATCACCATACAGAATACACTGACTACATGGAGAGAGAGAGTCATACAGTATCACCATACAGAATGCACTGACTACATGGAGAGAGAGTCATACAGTATCACCATACAGAATACACTGACTACATGGAGAGAGAGAGAGTCATACAGTATCACCATACAGAATACACTGACTACATGGAGAGAGAGAGAGTCATACAGTATCACCATACAGAATACACTGACTACATGGAGAGAGAGTCATACAGTATCACCATACAAAATACACTGACTACATGGAGAGAGAGTCATACAGTATCACCATACAGAATACACTGACTACATGGAGAGAGTCATACAGTATCACCATACAGAATACACTGACACATGGAGAGGGAGTCATACAGTATCACCATACAGAATACACTGACTACATGGAGAGAGAGAGTCAGTATCACCATACAGAATACACTGACTACATGGAGAGAGAGTCATACAGTATCACCATACAGAATACACTGACTACATGGAGAGAGAGTCATACAGTATCACCATACAGAATACACTGACTACATGGAGAGAGAGTCATACAGTATCACCATACAGAATACACTGACTACATGGAGAGAGAGTATCACCATACAGAATACACTGACAACATGGAGAGAGAGTCATACAGTATCACCATACAGAATACACTGACTACATGGAGAGAGAGTCATACAGTATCACCATACAGAATGCACTGACACATGGAGAGAGAGTCATACAGTATCACCATACAGAATACACTGACTACATGGAGAGAGAGAGTCATACAGTATCACCATACAGAATACACTGACTACATGGAGAGAGAGAGTCATACAGTATCACCATACAGAATACACTGACTACATGGAGAGAGAGTCACCATACAGAATACACTGACTACATGGAGAGAGAGTCACCATACAGAATACACTGACAACATGGAGAGAGAGTCATACAGTATCACCATACAGAATACTGACTACATGGAGAGAGAGTCATACAGTATCACCATACAGAATACACTGACTACATGGAGAGAGAGAGAGAGAGAGTCATACAGTATCACCATACAGAATACACTGACTACATGGAGAGAGAGAGAGTCATACAGTATCACCATACAGAATACACTGACTACATGGAGAGAGAGAGTCATACAGTATCACCATACAGAATACACTGACTACATGGAGAGAGAGTCATACAGTAGACAACATCATACAGTATCACCATACAGAATACACTGACAACATGGAGAGAGAGTCACCATACAGAATACACTGACAACATGGAGAGAGTCACCATACAGAATACACTGACAACATGGAGACAGAATACACTGACTACATGGAGAGAGAGTCATACAGTATCACCATACAGAATACACTGACTACATGGAGAGAGAGTCATACAGTATCACCATACAGAATACACTGACTACATGGAGAGAGAGTCATACAGTATCACCATACAGAATACACTGACTACATGGAGAGAGAGAGTCATACAGTATCACCATACAGAATACACTGACTACATGGAGAGAGAGAGAGTCATACAGTATCACCATACAGAATACACTGACTACATGGAGAGAGAGAGTCATACAGTATCACCATACAGAATACACTGACTACATGGAGAGAGAGAGTCATACAGTATCACCATACAGAATACACTGACTACATGGAGAGAGAGAGAGTCATACAGTATCACCATACAGAATACACTGACAACATGGAGAGGGAGTCATACAGTATCACCATACAGAATACACTGACTACATGGAGAGAGAGAGAGAGTCATACAGTATCACCATACAGAATACACTGACTACATGGAGAGAGAGAGAGAGTCATACAGTATCACCATACAGAATACACTGACAACATGGAGAGAGAGTCACCATACAGAATACACTGACAACATGGAGAGAGAGTCATACAGTATCACCATACAGAATACACTGACTACATGGAGAGAGAGTCATACAGTATCACCATACAGAATACACTGACTACATGGAGAGAGTCATACAGTATCACCATACAGAATACACTGACAACATGGAGAGGGAGTCATACAGTATCACCATACAGAATACACTGACTACATGGAGAGAGAGTCACCATACAGAATACACTGACAACATGGAGAGAGAGTCATACAGTATCACCATACAGAATACTGACTACATACATGGAGAGAGAGAGTCATACAGTATCACCATACAGAATGCACTGACTACATGGAGAGAGAGTCATACAGTATCACCATACAGAATACACTGACTACATGGAGAGAGAGAGTCATACAGTATCACCATACAGAATACACTGACTACATGGAGAGAGAGAGAGTCATACAGTATCACCATACAGAATACACTGACTACATGGAGAGAGAGTCACCATACAGAATACACTGACAACATGGAGAGAGAGTCATACAGTATCACCATACAGAATACACTGACTACATGGAGAGAGTCACCATACAGAATACACTGACAACATGGAGAGGAGAGTCATACAGTATCACCATACAGAATACACTGACTACATGGAGAGAGAGTCATACAGAATACACTGACAACATGGAGAGAGAGTCATACAGTATCACCATACAGAATACACTGACTACATGGAGAGAGAGAGTCATACAGTATCACCATACAGAATACACTGACAACATGGAGAGAGAGAGTCATACAGTATCACCATACAGAATACACTGACTACATGGAGAGAGAGTCATACAGTATCACCATACAGAATACACTGACAACATGGAGAGAGAGTCACCATACAGAATACACTGACAACATGGAGAGAGAGTCACCATACAGAATACACTGACAACATGGAGAGAGAGTCACCATACAGAATACACTGACAACATGGAGAGAGAGTCATACAGTATCACCATACAGAATACACTGACTACATGGAGAGAGAGAGTCATACAGTATCACCATACAGAATACACTGACAACATGGAGAGAGAGAGTCATACAGTATCACCATACAGAATACACTGACTACATGGAGAGAGAGTCACCATAGAGAATACACTGACAACATGGTGAGAGAGTCATAGAGTATCACCATACAGAATACACTGACTACATGGAGAGAGAGAGTCATACAGTATCACCATACAGAATGCACTGACTACATGGAGAGAGAGTCACCATACAGAATACACTGACAACATGGAGAGAGAGTCATACAGTATCACCATACAGAATACTGACTACATGGAGAGAGAGAGTCATACAGTATCACCATACAGAATGCACTGACTACATGGAGAGAGAGTCATACAGTATCACCATACAGAATACACTGACTACATGGAGAGAGAGAGAGTCATACAGTATCACCATACAGAATACACTGACTACATGGAGAGAGAGAGAGTCATACAGTATCACCATACAGAATACACTGACTACATGGAGAGAGAGTCATACAGTATCACCATACAGAATACACTGACTACATGGAGAGAGAGTCATACAGTATCACCATACAGAATACACTGACTACATGGAGAGAGTCATACAGTATCACCATACAGAATACACTGACAACATGGAGAGGGAATCATACAGTATCACCATACAGAATACACTGACTACATGGAGAGAGAGAGTCATACAGTATCACCATACAGAATACACTGACTACATGGAGAGAGAGAGAGAGTCATACAGTATCACCATACAGAATACACTGACTACATGGAGAGAGAGAGTCATACAGTATCACCATACAGAATACACTGACTACATGGAGAGAGAGTCACCATACAGAATACACTGACAACATGGAGAGAGAGTCATACAGTATCATCATACAGAATACTGACTACATGGAGAGAGAGTCATACAGTATCACCATACAGAATGCACTGACTACATGGAGAGAGAGTCATACAGTATCACCATACAGAATACACTGACTACATGGAGAGAGAGAGAGTCATACAGTATCACCATACAGAATACACTGACTACATGGAGAGAGAGAGTCATACAGAATACACTGACTACATGGAGAGAGAGTCACCATACAGAATACACTGACAACATGGAGAGAGAGTCATACAGTATCACCATACAGAATACTGACTACATGGAGAGAGAGTCATACAGTATCACCATACAGAATGCACTGACTACATGGAGAGAGAGAGAGAGAGAGTCATACAGTATCACCATACAGAATACACTGACTACATGGAGAGAGTCATACAGTATCACCATACAGAATACACTGACTACATGGAGAGAGTCATACAGTATCACCATACAGAATACACTGACAACATGGAGAGGGAGTCATACAGTATCACCATACAGAATACACTGACTACATGGAGAGAGAGAGGGAGTCATACAGTATCACCATACAGAATACACTGACAACATGGAGAGAGAGTCACCATACAGAATACACTGACAACATGGAGAGAGAGTCACCATACAGTATCACCATACAGAATACACTGACTACATGGACATGGAGAGAGAGTCATACAGTATCACCATACAGAATACACTGACTACATGGAGAGAGAGTCATACAGTCACCATACAGAATACACTGACTACATGGAGAGAGTCATACAGTATCACCATACAGAATACACTGACAACATGGAGAGGGAGTCATACAGTATCACCATACAGAATACACTGACTACATGGAGAGAGAGTCACCATAGAGAATACACTGACAACATGGTGAGAGAGTCATAGAGTATCACCATACAGAATACACTGACTACATGGAGAGAGAGAGTCATACAGTATCACCATACAGAATACACTGACTACATGGAGAGAGAGTCACCATACAGAATACACTGACAACATGGTGAGAGAGTCATAGAGTATCACCATACAGAATACACTGACTACATGGAGAGAGAGAGTCATACAGTATCACCATACAGAATGCACTGACTACATGGAGTCATACAGTATCACCATACAGAATACTGACTACATGGAGAGAGAGAGTCATACAGTATCACCATACAGAATACACTGACTACATGGAGAGAGAGAGTCATACAGTATCACCATACAGAATACACTGACTACATGGAGAGAGAGAGTCATACAGTATCACCATACAGAATACACTGACTACATGGAGAGAGAGAGTCATACAGTATCACCATACAGAATACACTGACTACATGGAGAGAGAGAGTCATACAGTATCACCATACAGAGCTACACTGACAACATGGAGAGGGAGTCATACAGTATCACCATACAGAATACACTGACTACATGGAGAGAGAGAGAGAGTCATACAGTATCACCATACAGAATACACTGACTACATGGAGAGAGAGAGAGAGTCATACAGTATCACCATACAGAATACACTGACAACATGGAGAGAGAGTCACCATACAGAATACACTGACAACATGGAGAGAGAGTCATACAGTATCACCATACAGAATACTGACTACATGGAGAGAGAGAGTCATACAGTATCACCATACAGAATACACTGACTACATGGAGAGAGTCATACAGTATCACCATACAGAATACACTGACAACATGGAGAGGGAGTCATACAGTATCACCATACAGAATACACTGACTACATGGAGAGAGAGTCACCATACAGAATACACTGACAACATGGAGAGAGAGTCATACAGTATCACCATACAGAATACTGACTACATGGAGAGAGAGAGAGTCATACAGTATCACCATACAGAATGCACTGACTACATGGAGAGAGAGTCATACAGTATCACCATACAGAATACACTGACTACATGGAGAGAGAGAGAGAGTCATACAGTATCACCATACAGAATACACTGACTACATGGAGAGAGAGAGTCATACAGTATCACCATACAGAATACACTGACTACATGGAGAGAGAGTCACCATACAGAATACACTGACAACATGGAGAGAGAGTCATACAGTATCACCATACAGAATACACTGACTACATGGAGAGAGTCATACAGTATCACCATACAGAATACACTGACAACATGGAGAGGGAGTCATACAGTATCACCATACAGAATACACTGACTACATGGAGAGAGAGTCACCATACAGAATACACTGACAACATGGAGAGAGAGTCATACAGTATCACCATACAGAATACACTGACTACATGGAGAGAGAGAGTCATACAGTATCACCATACAGAATACACTGACAACATGGAGAGAGAGAGTCATACAGTATCACCATACAGAATACACTGACTACATGGAGAGAGAGTCATACAGTATCACCATACAGAATACACTGACAACATGGAGAGAGAGTCACCATACAGAATACACTGACAACATGGAGAATCACCATACAGACTGACAACATGGAGAGAGAGTCATACAGTATCACCATACAGAATACTGACTAGAGGAGAGAGTCATACAGTATCACCATACAGAATACACTGACTACATGGAGAGAGAGAGTCATACAGTATCACCATACAGAATACACTGACAACATGGAGAGAGAGAGTCATACAGTATCACCATACAGAATACACTGACTACATGGAGAGAGAGTCACCATAGAGAATACACTGACAACATGGTGAGAGAGTCATACAGTATCACCATACAGAATACACTGACTACATGGAGAGAGAGAGTCATACAGTATCACCATACAGAATGCACTGACAGAATACATGGAGAGAGAGTCACCATACAGAATACACTGACAACATGGAGAGAGAGTCATACAGTATCACCATACAGAATACTGACTACATGGAGAGAGAGAGTCATACAGTATCACCATACAGAATGCACTGACTACATGGAGAGAGAGTCATACAGTATCACCATACAGAATACACTGACTACATGGAGAGAGTCATACAGTATCACCATACAGAATACACTGACTACATGGAGAGAGAGAGTCATACAGTATCACCATACAGAATACACTGACTACATGGAGAGAGAGTCATACAGTATCACCATACAGAATACACTGACTACATGGAGAGAGAGTCATACAGTATCACCATACAGAATACACTGACTACATGGAGAGAGTCATACAGTATCACCATACAGAATACACTGACAACATGGAGAGGGAATCATACAGTATCACCATACAGAATACACTGACTACATGGAGAGAGAGAGTCATACAGTATCACCATACAGAATACACTGACTACATGGAGAGAGTCATACAGTATCACCATACAGAATACACTGACTACATGGAGAGAGAGAGTCATACAGTATCACCATACAGAATACTGACTACATGGAGAGAGAGTCATACAGTATCACCATACAGAATGCACTGACTACATGGAGAGAGAGTCATACAGTATCACCATACAGAATACACTGACTACATGGAGAGAGAGAGAGAGTCATACAGTATCACCATACAGAATACACTGACTACATGGAGAGAGAGAGAGTCATACAGTATCACCATACAGAATACACTGACTACATGGAGAGAGAGTCACCATACAGAATACACTGACAACATGGAGAGAGAGTCATACAGTATCACCATACAGAATACTGACTACATGGAGAGAGAGTCATACAGTATCACCATACAGAATGCACTGACTACATGGAGAGAGAGTCATACAGTATCACCATACAGAATACACTGACTACATGGAGAGAGAGAGTCATACAGTATCACCATACAGAATACACTGACAACATGGAGAGAGAGTCATACAGTATCACCATACAGAATACACTGACTACATGGAGAGAGAGAGTCATACAGTATCACCATACAGAATACACTGACAACATGGAGAGAGAGTCATACAGTATCACCATACAGAATACACTGACAACATGGAGAGGTAGTCATACAGTATCACCATACAGAATACACTGACTACATGGAGAGAGAGTCACCATACAGAATACACTGACAACATGGTGAGAGAGTCATACAGTATCACCATACAGAATACACTGACTACATGGAGAGAGAGAGTCATACAGTATCACCATACAGAATACACTGACTACATGGAGAGAGAGTCATACAGTATCACCATACAGAATACACTGACTACATGGAGAGAGTCATACAGTATCACCATACAGAATACACTGACTACATGGAGAGAGTCATACAGTATCACCATACAGAATACACTGACTACATGGAGTCATACAGTTTCACCATACAGAATACACTGACTACATGGAGAGAGAGAGTCATACAGTTTCACCATACAGTCTCACCATATAGAATACACTGACTACATGGAGAGAAGTCATACAGTATCACCATACAGAATACACTGACTACATGGAGAGAGAGTGTCATACAGTATCACCATACAGAATACACTGACTACATGGAGTCATACAGTTTCACCATACAGAATACACTGACTACATGGAGAGAGAGATATTACTGTACATCCTGAAGGATTTTATTTCACAGACATCTTTACCACCAACAATCATCTCTTCTCAACCACCAAAGTGGAACAAAGATGTCGGAGCTTCATGGTAAAGCCCTCAGGTTGGTCCACCAATACAACCAAGAACGTGTCACCTTCCTCTGTGAGGTCAGCCAATAAAATGTCAACCTCTTCAAAGGGTACTGGATTTATGGGGATGAAAAAAGCCCTTAGCAGTTGAACAGGAGATTAGGCCTTTAAAATGAAAACATTACATGAGGTTTTGTGTAAAAAATTAAGAAATCTATTAAAATGATTTTGAATCTATTCTTTACATTACCTCACTGAAAAAGTGCCATGATTTTGCCCCCTCATGCCTCTTGGCCTTGTAGCCTTTCTAGAACATTGTATATAAAATCTCTTTCTAGAACATTGTATATAAAAGCCCTTTATAGAGCAATGTATATTACATCTCTTTATAGCACATTGTATATTAAAGCCCTTTGTAGAACATTGTATATAAAATCCCTTTATAGAACAATGTATATATAAGCTCTTTATAGCTCCATATGGCAAACAGCTTAACAGAGCTGTGTTTGGGTAGCTTAATTACACCAATGTATAGTTAACCATACCATGCTTACATTGACTGACACTGAGTTCTATTATCATGGATGGTGTGTACCGTATCAGTGCTGTTGGACTGAGATCAGAGAGGAGGGTGAGAAGAGACATTGCTCTTGGCCCACCCTGTTGACATGACTAGGACACTTCTCAATCAAACCCACCTCACAGTGCAACAGTACATTCCCTTAGCTATAGAGACCATCCCAGAAGTTACGGAGCGGGATTGTGGAATCAGGCAGAGGTGTGGTACTTCATCCAAGACATGCAAACCCCCTCTCTGGCTCGGAGGAGCCCCTGGACTCAGACAGTTTTCAGCTGACAGATGGTAGTTAACACAGGTATCGCCTGTCAGGCAGAGCCAATCGAGCTCAGATCAAACAAAGAGGGAGATAATGGAGAGCTTCCCCATTCTGGCGCTGCATTGTCCTGACTACAAAAGGACCACAGTTATTTTCTGCTCCTCAGGGCCTGGAGGGAGACAATGACCCCGTGGGTCAGACACAGACAGAGACAGGACAGGGTTGGACACAAGCCACATGGACACTGGGTGATGATAGAGGCATTCTGAATGGACTCACCTGAGACCCAGCCAGCAGGCCTGTATAGTAGAGGCAGTCTGTAGGGTAACAATGTGCTGTATGGCCATGTCTGCAGTGTAGGGGCTGAATCTCTTGAATAACCATCTCTGCAGTGTGTATGTGAGGGGAAGGGGTGAGAAAAAGAGAGAGACAGAGAGATAGAGAGAGGAAGGGAGATAAAGAGAAAGAAAGAGAGAGACAGAGAGATAGAGAGAGGAAGGGAGATAAAGAGAAAGAAAGAGTGAGAGAGGAGAGGAGAGACGCAGAGAGACAACGTGAGACAGAGAGTAAGTGCGTGTCCAGCTAAGACGGACAGTATCATGACCATCTCTAAGAGGAGGGAGAGAAAAGGAGAGGATAGGAGAGAGAGTGATAAAGAGAGATGGAGTCTGAGCCGTGCCCTGGCCGCCGGTGCAGGAGAGCATCTCGATCGATGGCAGCGCCCAGGGTTAGATTACAAATTGAGTTTAGCACGGCTGCTTTTCCCCTCTTTATTTCCGCAGTATCCCCCAACGAGGCTCCACTCCAGGCTATTTACGGTGCCCTCTGCCTGGGTAAGTTAATAATGGGGGCCCAGGCTCGATGCACTCCAATTGAGTCATTTGGCCAGGAATTACTCCGACACACCCAATCAATCAGAGAGTGGCAGGGGTCATCCCCAGAGCAGTGCCCCGCCTCACCCCTCTTGGTCCCTCACACCCAGTCAATACTCAGGAACTATTCTGGTCATAATTGCATAAGAGTTTTAACACCGCACAGCAAAAACAGCATCCCCTCAGGAGTCATATGCTGGCAGGCCGCTGAACACGGACCGTATTGTTGTTCGTATTTGTGTGTTTAGTGAGATGTATTGAACGGAGTTCATTGACCTGTGTTTATCGATTCTGTCTATTGTGCTCATGGTCAAATGCAGCTCCTCCAAAATAATGCATTTCTAATGACTATGAAAGTGAAGGCGTGTGGCAGGCCGGAGGGCTTCCATGGCAACCAACCAGAAGCCAGCGTGGCCAGAGCCAGACAGCTGTGTGGCAGCAGGTTGCCCAGCAGCACAAGCTGGAGAACCAACACACAGAGACCATGCAGGGTAAATAAACCAAACATCAAAGTCACAACATAGAGAAACCATACCTCTGCTCCTCTCCTTATCTGCCTGTGGACAGAGTCTGTGGGGCTGTTCATGACTCAACAATGTCATAATACTATAATGTCAATATGCAGCAACAGCAATGACATCAAGGGAAACTGGTTGGAGGCCGAGTAAACAAAGATATGAAGGCTTCTGTCTAGAATGGTAATGAAGCTGGCATCACTGAATAATAAACCTCATTGAAGTATTGAGGCCGATGGCCCTGCATCTTAAATCACTGACTTGCTTTAAACAATGGGGATACAGTACTGACGGTGATGTGGGCTGGGAGCTATCAGCAGTATACCTGATGGTGAGGCTGATGATTAGCTATCAGCAGTATTCCTGATGGTGAGGCTGATGATTAGCTATCAGCAGTATACCTGATGGTGAGGCTGATGATTAGCTATCAGCAGTATTCCTGATGGTGAGGCTGATGATTAACTATCAGCAGTATACCTGATGGTGAGGCTGAAGGTTAGCTATCAGCAGTATACCTGATGGTGAGGCTGATGATTAGCTATCAGCAGTATATCTGATGGTGAGGCTGATGATTAGCTATCAGCAGTATACCTGATGGTGAGGCTGATGATTAACTATCAGCAGTATACCTGATGGTGCGGCTGAAGGTTAGCTATCAGCAGTATACCTGATGGTGAGGCTGAAGTGTAGCTATCAGCAGTATACTTGAGGGTGAGGCTGAAAGTTAGCTAACAACAGTATACCTGAGAGTGATGCTGAAGGTTAGCTAACAGCAGTATACTTGAGCGTGAGGCTGAAAGTTAGCTATCAGCAGTATACCTGAGAGTGAGGCTGAAGATTAGCTAACAGCAGTATACTTGAGGGTGAAGGTTAGCTAAAAGCAGTATACTTGAGGGTGAAGATTAGCTATCAGCAGTATACCTGAGGGTGAGGCTGAAGGTTCGCTAACAGCAGTATACTTGAGGGTGAAGGTTAGCTATCAGCAGTATATTTGAAGGTGAAGGTTAGCTAACAGCAGTATACTTGAGGGTGAGGCTGAAGGTTAGCTAACAGCAGTATACTTGAGGATGAAGGTTAGCTAACAGCAGTATATTTGAGGCTGAAGGTTAGCTAACAGCTGTATACTTGAGGGTGAATGGAGGAAGCCGGTCAGGGTGTACCAGTGGAGGGTGAGGGTTAGCTAACAGCACTATACCTGATGATGAATCTGGTGTTTCTGAGGCTGATGGTATTGAGGATGACAGTAGTGACAGTGCTGACGTGGGCGGAGGCAGGTTCCAGGTTCCAGAGGGCGAGGGATGGAGGAAGCCGGTCAGGGTGTACCAGTGGAGGGTGAGCTCAGCAGCTGTTTATGGCTTAACCATGGGACACTAATGAGACAGAGGGAGGCAGTTAGGGCAATTACACTAAAGGTCATCTGGAACCGAGGAAATCTGAAGCAGTGAAAGATGGGAGAGCAAGAGGGGGGTATGAGCTGGTGTTTGGCAGCCAAGCATGTGGCAGTTATGGCAGCCATTTTAAGCCCCCGAAGCCTCACACCACAGCCAACCAACCTCCTGTCTGTCTTGATTGATTGGATTTACTTGACAATTTGTAAAATACATGCAGAAGGGCGCTCCAGCCGGTGCCGCCTCCACATACAATTTAAGAAAATCATCAAGGATAACACAATAAAGCTTAACAGCTTAATTCCATTGTGGTGCTTTTGAAGAGGGAAGAAGGGGGAATGCAACAAGGTTAGTCGGCGATAGTAGTGGCAACAGACAATGACAGACAAAACTGTTGTTTGTTTCATAACATGAGATAATTGAGTACAATGTCCTTTCCAAATGAACTACTCTGGACAGGTACTTCTCCCTTGTCTGACAAACCCTTAATATATAAAACAATCAATCCCTAATATATACAAAACAATCACAATATAATTAACAGGTACTGTACCAAAAGGCAGACCATAAACTATCCTGGGCATTTCCTTCTCAGTCATGTACTACAACCTTACCAATCACTTTAGAGACATGCTACTATTTAGCAATTTTATCAGTGAGTACTTGAAATCTGATGTACCAGACACAATTTAATCTGAGAGACTCTCTCCTCCACTTTGAGCTATCTCACGCTTTCAAGTTTGTCTTAGTCTGCCTTCTTCACATCATCCCCAACACCCACGCTCTCTCCAGTCAGAAGTGGAAACCATGTGACTGAGCCTCTCTCTCTGTGTGTGTGAGAATGTCTGTGGGCTGAAACCACATTAACCAGCAGACACAGAGTAGAAGTTGATCCCAAACAAAGTGAGAGAGAGAGAGAGAGAGAGAGAGAGAGAGAGAGAGAGAGAGAGAGAGAGAGAGAGAGAGAGAGAGAGAGAGAGAGAGAGAATACTGGACAGTGGCTTCTCTCTGTGTTAAACAGTGGGGATTGGAATACAATGTACAATATAATGTTTGTGTGAATGTGTTTGTGACAGAGAATGAAGGAGAGAGAGGGAATAAAATACATGCACTAACATAGAATGCACCACAATGGTTGAAAGTGGTAGCAGATGCCTTCGTGGCCTCGGTGAGATCTGAGAGTCTAGTGAAGGAGCATGAGATAATGGGGTGGTGAGGGGAACCCAACTCACTGGGAGGACTACGGCCACTGTGTCTGTGCAGTAGACCACAACACTGAATCCCAGGTCTGTTACCCAGAGAGGCTGTTGGGGAACATAACATGGGGTCAAAGGTGAACTCTGACATCCTTGGGAACATACACGACACACAGATTATACTCGTTCTCAGAGGAACCCTGGGATTTCTAACATCAATAAGCAACACTTATTCCACATCAATTCCTCTTAGCAACCTGCCTTGGCAACCAATAATAATAAACTGCACCCGCTGATTGTATGAGGAAACATCAGGAAAGGTTGATTGACTGGAAGGAGTAAAGGGAAGAGAGTGGGGAGATGGGGTCACGGGCGGGGGTGTGGAGGCAGACATATTGAGCAGTAATTAAAGTAATCATTATTAGAGATTATTGTGCTTCATCTCTGACTTAGAATGACAAAACCCTGCTATTACTGTGCCTAAAAAAAGGTGGAATGGACACATTTGTCACTTCTCTGGGGAAAAGAAAGGAGGGTTGATGAAAAAAGAGAAGAATGGAGGAGGGAGAGCAGAAACACTGCTCTGTCTGTCTCTCACTGGTTCTTTGTCCAACGCCAATCTGAAGGTTAGTATTCCACGCAATGGAGGTATGATCAGAACCCAATGTAGGGTCTACAGGTCTAATCACCCCTATTGGAGACTCTAAATGATGATCATGAGAGACAGCAATGACTCACTCACTGCCAACACAGAGAGAGAAGAGAGAGAGAGAGAGGGAGAGAAAATAGAGACAGATGAGAGAGAGGGGGGGAGAGGTGAGAGAAAAGAGAGACAGGAGAGCGAGAGAGAGACAGGAGAGAGAGAGTGGAGAGAGAGTCATGCTCAACATGAGCTCATGATATATTCATATTTTGGGGTTTTTAGAATGAGATAAACACTCTAATAGAAAAAGAATTCCAGACAAGAAGTGATGAACAACAACTCTATTCATTCAGAATAGAAAAAAAAGTAACTTTGGGCACAAAGTTAAGAAGTTTTGACTCTAGCTAGCTACACAAGAAAGACCTAGCCAGCAGACTAACAAGCTAACCAGAAGAAACGAGCTAGAACAAACCTAGCAAGGGGAGTTAATACAACTACATCAAATGACCAAACTGAGTGAGTAAACCAAAAAGGAGCACGGACTACCTTTAAACATATCTTCTGTTTTTTTTGTTGTGAAGATTTGTCACTCGTTTTGCTGGTTTTTGAAGATTTAGCACTCAGCTCTTTTTCATGTCCCCACTTTTCCATTCTCTACCCTCCAGAGGACTTTTAAACAGACACTACTAAAGGGGAGGCCAGAAACCCTTTACCACAGACCTCTACAAAAACGGTGATGTGAGTAATCTCATCTTCCTCACTGACCAGCCAAATGCATGGCGCTCAGCAGTCTGCTCTCACTACCCATCCATAAAGAAAGAGGGAATATGTAGTGGGTGGGAGCTGAAAATCAAAGACAGACGACCCTGACAGCACCATGATAATAATCAACCTCTACAAGACTAGGACTGTCATGGTGCAAGGTATCATTAGGCTGTTTGAAACAGACTTTCAGACCATTAAGGAGAGAGCAGAGAGAGAGGACACCACCAGTGACATGCCCTCCCACAAGACAAACTCACCAGCACCACCCTCACCCCTACTATCCCCACCCAAAAAGGCACATCCAGCACCTCTCTTCCCACCATAGTGGAGGACACACCCCAGGAGGAGAGCGACCCAGGAGCAGAGCAGGCTCAGGCCCTCCTCACCACCATGGCTGCTATGAGGGATGAGTTCACCAAACTGGAGGGGGAGGTGGTCCTGCTCAGGGAGAGCGTGAGCGAACAGCAACCAGACAACCACGCCTTAGAGGAGCTCCTAACCAAGGTGTGGGCGGAGCAGGACAGCAGACTTGCAACACAGCTGAAAGAAAATACAATTCTTAGACATGGAAATGTAGATATATCTCTCCTTAATGCAACCGCTGTGTCAGATTTTTTTTTTTTACTTTACGGAAGAAGCAAACCATGCAATAATCTGAGAAGGCGCTCAGAAAGAAAAGAACATGATCCGCCATGTCAACAGAAATCATAAATCACATTGTAAATATTCCCTTACCTTTGATGATCTTCATCAGAATGCACTCCCAGGAATATCTGTACCACAATAAATGTTTGATATGTTCGATAATGTCCATTATTTATGTCCAAGTAGCTACTTTTGTTAGCGCGTTTAGTACACAAATCCAAACGCTCGTGCAGGTCCAGCCGAACGTCGAATGAAAACTTCAAAAAGTTATATTACAGGTCGAAGAAACTTGTCAAACTAAGTATAGAATCAATCTTTAGGATGTTGTTATCATAAAAGTTCAATAACGTTCCAACCGGAGAATTCCATTGTCTGTAGAGATGCAATGGAACCCTGGTCGCTATCATTTGAAATGCGCGTGACCAGGACCTGGCTCTCTGCCAGACCACTGACTCAAAGAGCTCCCATCCGGCTCCACAACACAGTAGAATTCAAGGTTCTAAAGATGGTTTACATCTAGTGGAAGCCCTAGGAAGTGCCACTTTATCCATATCCCACTGTGTATTCAATAGGGGTTGGGTTGAAAATCGACCAACCTCAGATTTCCCACTTCCTGTTTGGATTTCTTCTCAGGTTTTTGCCTGCCATATGAGTTATGTTATACTCACAGACATCATTCAAACAGTTTTAGAAACTTCAGAGTGTTTTCTATCAAATACTAAGCATATATTAGCAACTGGGACTGAGGAGCAGGCCGTTTACTCTGGGCACCTTTCATCCAAGCTACTCAAGCCTGCCCCTGCAGCCATAAGGAGTTTTAAGAAGACAAATGCTGAGTCTACTATGCTCACATGTGATAGGCCGAGGGTCATGGTAAGATGAGAACAAGAACTCCACCATCCTCACACTACATCCACCCAAGTGGCATGACACAAATGATATCTTAAATGATAAACAAATAACATTTGCATAATAAGAGATTACTTTAATTGAAAAAAACTATTTTAATAGTTCTTGTCTGATTGTGAGTGTTTGTCTCATTTTGAAGGTAAAGAAGAAGAAAAAAAAAAGTTATGAAATCTTTTTATGTTCCATGTTGGAATTTACAAGGATTGAAGGCCTCTGTTTTTGGGCTAAAGAGCAGAAACCCAGACTTCCTGAAAGAAATTGATGATGTTGATATTTGTAGTACTACAGGAAACATGGTGCAGAGGTGATGTTTCCACTGGCTGTCCACTAGGTTATAGGGAGATAATCCTACCATCCACTAAATTAAAAGTAATCAGACAGGGCAGAGACTCAGGGGGAATGCTGATATGGTATAAATCTGAACTAATTAATTCAATCGAATTGATCAGAACAGGAGAATTCTTTATCTGGTTAAAAATCAACAAGGAGAAGAAGAAGATAAAAACGTCTTCTTCTGTGCCACATACATTCCCCCCTCAGAGTCACCCTACTTCAATGAAGAGAGTTTCTCCATTCTATAGGGGGAAATTAGTCACTTTCAGGCTCAAGGCAATGTACTGGTCTGTGGAGACCTGAATGCTAGAACAGCAGAAGAACTAGACACTATTAACAGTCATGGAGATAAACACCTACCAGGAACCAACAACCTTTCCCTCCCCACATACCCCGACAGAAACAACTATGACAAAGTGAAAAACAAAAATGGAGTACAGCTCGTGAAGCTCTGTCGGACACTGGGTCTGTACTAGAGGTCAACCGATATGATGTTTCAACGCCGATACTGATACCGATTATTGGAGGACCAAAAAAAGCCGCTACCGATTACTCTGCCGATTGTTTTTTAATTATTTGTAAAAATTACAATTACATCAATACTGAATGAACACTTTTAACTTTTTTAGCTTTTAACTTTACATATAAATTACATATACTGTAATAAACACACAACCTGTTGTTCCCTCTCAGTAGAATTCTAGATATCAGTAAGAAAACACATATACTGTAATAAACACACGACCTGTTGTTCCCTCTCAGTAGAATTCTAGATATCAGTAAGAAAACACGTGTTAAGATTACATTAAACATCATCTGGGACATCAAAGCAGGCACCAACAATAATGATGCTGTCTACAACCCAGACAAGGGGCTCGACACACACACACACACAAACCAACAACATAACACTCACATACTTCATGTTAATGAGTCTTGAAGTTTCCAGTGTTTTCTCTTGAACCTTTGGTGCTAACGTAGCTTCTCACATAAGCTCCTGCTCTGCATTCCTCTACACTGGACCCCATACTGGGCAATAAACCCACAGGTGAGGGATGGCACACACACACATGTACACACACACACACACACACACATGTACACACACACACACACATGTACACACACACACGTACACACAAAGGTCACGCTCCGGCAGCACCACACACTGGGAGGCAGTGGAGCAAGACCATTACCTCCATTACCTCCTTACCAAGCCCTATGAAAGCAGCTCGGTGCCCTGAAACCTACAACACACCATCCCTCAACTGTACTACCTGGCAGTCAATCAAACGGCCATCAACTCAAACCATGTTCATTGAGCAGATCAGCAGTGAACCCTTGTATGTGTCCAGTCTTCTCTGTTCCCCTTCACCAACCACAGTAGAAATGCCTTGGATGCTGGATGTTGGTGTGTTGCATGTCATTATATAGTCAGACAGACCCTCATATATATATATAGTTAGACAGACCATCACACAGTGTGTGCTTCATGCATGTTGTGTGTACAGTAGTACACCCCAGACAGGTCCTGCTAATCAACCACAAGCTTGGCCAAATTACCAAAGCACCCAACTAGACCACCAATACAGTACAAACCAGGCCATGTGTACTGTAGTGTAGTGAGCTGAAGTCAAGTGTATCCATGCTCTGTGGTTTAGCATTCCTGTGTGCCAGCTTCCACAGCAGCAGCCATGAGGGTTGTGGGAGATCAGTTAAAACCGGGTGTGACAACTGTTTACATACCCGCCCACACAACGACCCTCCACCTTCCTATATGATCCACACATATTCAGGCTGGAGGATTGGCTGTTGTGACAGTCCACAGATGTAGATGGAAAAGGGCTTTGTACATATGCCCCATGTAGGATGCATATGGTATGGTGTACGTAACGTATGGCTAAAGTCTACAGTGCATAGCTGCCATATGTTAATGGTCAGCAGGCTATATGTTTGAAGTGATGGAGCCCCATTCCCTCTCGGTTAATGTCGACATCTCGGCGGCCGCTCACAATACATTACGTAGTCCTCTATGTATAATTAATGAGGCAATTGGTACCAAGTATCAATTATGAGGACGGAACAGAACAGCAGTGTCCAATTGAAGATCACAACCATCTGCTCCAATGTTAGGATCACTGACCACTCTTCACACTGCTCTTCTCTGCTGCCTATGAACAGAGAGAGAGGGGGGATAGAGGCAGGAGAGGGAAAGAGAGATTGAGTGTGAGAGAGAGAAAGAAAGAAAGAGAGCAAGCGAGAGAGAGAAAGAAAGGAGAGAGAGAGAGAGAGGGAGAAGAGAGAGAGAGAGAGGGAGGAGAGAGACAGGAGAGCGAGACAGGAGAGAGAGACAGGGGGGAGGAGAAGAGAGAGAGAGGGAGGAGAGAGACAGGAGATAGAGAGGGAGAAGAGAGAGAGGGAGGAGAAAAGGGCATAAATAAAACTAAAGCAGGCCCCAATCCAGACCCAGACCAGCTGTGTCTTTGTCATCTGAGTACCATGAGCAGGATGTTTCTAAATGTCAGAGATAGAGAGAACGAAGAGAGAGAGGAGAGGAGGAGAAGGGAGAGAGAGGGGGGATAGAAAAAGAGGGAGCAGGTAGAAAAAAAAGAGAGAAACCTGGAATGAAAGGAGAGATTCAAATGATGAGATGGAGGAAAGGATGAAGACAGTGACAGACATCAACAGAGACGGAAACACAGGGATGTGGAGATCATGGCATTTCACTACGACAAAATAAGAAGGGGGAGAGAGCGATACAAGTATAGACTGTTGGGATAGATTAGTCTGTATTCAGAGAGGGCTGTTGGAATATGTTTGGCAGTAAATCACATCCTGTGAGCAAGAGTTATAGCAGAGTGAAGGAAGGAGGGGGAGGAGGGAGGTCGCAGAGCAAATGAGATACATATTCTAATCATTTCAGTGTACACATGGGAGAAAACTTAGGTTTACCACAGACTGAAACACAGTTCCTTCACTATTACACTAGTCCAAAAGACTGACAGACTCAGTAGAAGTGTCATCATCATCACAGTCAGACA
The DNA here is from genome assembly GCF_018296145.1 of Oncorhynchus tshawytscha. Taxonomy (NCBI): domain Eukaryota; kingdom Metazoa; phylum Chordata; class Actinopteri; order Salmoniformes; family Salmonidae; genus Oncorhynchus; species Oncorhynchus tshawytscha. The sequence continues at coordinate 19,363,084 of NC_056455.1, read as the reverse complement.
AGTGTGATCGTCCTCACAGTCAGACACCATAACACACCAAGCATATAGCAACAATCCTGACAGTTATTCCAGCCCAGTCTCTTTTTCTGGCCCTGTCAATAAACCAACCCAGCCATAACAGTGTTAACCTTATTTCCAACTGACCACAGACCAGTACTTTAACAAGCTCAACCCTGAGATGGGGCTCAAAGACAGGGACTCTTAGAATAGCTTAACAGCAGGTGTGAAGTTATAACATTGTCTAATATAGGTTTATAACATGAGGAATTATCAGAAAGGAAAAATACACAGAGGTACCTTTTCAGAAAGTAGAATAAATACAAATGGAGCTGCCAGCTTGTATGCCATTTGATCTGCTGGGTCTTGGAGCGCGTTCACAACTATACTTAAATAGAAACAGGCGATCATAACACAAGCTGCGTGTTTTTCCTAAACAATGGGATGGCATGCAACTAATCCAATGTCTTTTTCCACGAAGGAGAGGTTTTTTCTGATCGAGTGTTGACATCTGGAATTTGCTACATTTGAGAGAGTTTTCCTAAACAATGGGATGGCATGCAACTAATCCAATGTCTTTTTCCACGAAGGAGAGGTTTTTCTGATCGAGTGTTGACATCTGAGAATTTGAGAGATTTGAGAGAGAGAGAGAGAGAGAGAGAGAGAGAGAGAGAGAGAGAGAGAGAGAGAGAGAGAGAGAGAGAGAGAGAGAGAGAGAGAGAGAGAATGTTCCGAACCACACTGTCTTTCACTGATCATCATTCACTCATATTGCTCTCTTTTCTAGCAGAGCCTCCTCTGCCTTTAAAAACACATTTATAAAAATAATTCCCCCTCATTCTGACAGCTGCCTGGAAGGCATTACAGGAGGCAGGAGGAGACACATCCCAGACCATCACCAGAGCAAGATTAGAGCATTAACCAGACAAATTAGCCTCTGTGCTTCACTATGGCAACATTAACTCTCTCCCCCTCTGTAAACACAGAGTCCTCATGTTCTTAATCTTTCTCCTCACCCACCTTTCAGGCCACCCGGGTTCCCTCATGCACAGATCAATCTGTCTCTCTCTCTCTCTCTCTCTCTCTCCCTTTCATTCTGTCAGTTACATGGCCAGTGATTAGGCTAACATGGTCCAGTCAAGGCCATTTTAAGTGATGGAAAAACAAACAGGTTTCAAAATGGCCGACAATGTTCGGGGGTGTGAAAATAAACGGCTGGAGGAGACATCACTTGCCTTGTCAGAACACTGATTCGATGTGTTTCCTTGCTGTTCTGACAGACTTTCAGGCTTCGTCATGAAACCCTCAACAGTCACAGCCATTCCTCATTCTAGGTTTAAACATTAAATAATTAAAGTCTTGTGAGTAATACCAGTTCACATTACACCTTGCCTGTGGATATCAAAGAGCAGGACTAATGTACAGTACAACAGAAAGAACCGCTGGCGCCAGAGGAACAGGAGCTTTCTCTCTTCCCAGGTAGAGATGGGATCAGGCTGCATGGTACTGCATTACAAAGCAGAGCACCACCACTAGCCATCATTGGACAGGACAGAGGCTGGTGGAGCAGAGCAGAGGCTCTAGCCCTCCCTGGCCCTCCATGACCACAGGTCCAGGGGTGAGTTCAAAGACCAGGTGGAGAGACTCCGACCCCCTCCTCTCCCTCTCTGAAGGAGTATTTATCACAGTGATGAATCTGCTCAACTATAACAGGGTAAAACAAAAGGAGCTGTTCGCTCCACTCTGGAAATAAACCTCCATCACCCTAATGTTCTCTCACCTACTCAGTCAGTCACTCAGCCCATCAGTCAGTGGCTGCCTGGCCAACTAGCTGACTGGGTTAATGGTGTCACCAGCTCCTCTGGTTGGTTATTGTAAGCAGCGGCAGCAGCAGTCTGTCAGTGTGAACCTCAGAGCCAGGGTTCCTTCATAGCCCTAGGCTGTCACCCTATAAGAGATGAGTCCGAATGGGTGAGTCTGGGTGCAGGGAGGGGGGCACAGAGTGGGTGTGAGGGAGTCATCTCAGGAGGGGTGTTGACAGAAGGCTGGTGTAATCAGGGACATCTGATCCATATACAATCAGAGCTGAATGATCACTTGGGCTGAGGTCTGAAATCCTCAACTTCTTCAACAGTTTCTATACATCACTCTTTGTGCTGTGCAGGGTCTTGAGTTACTAGTTACCTGTACAAAATTGTAATCTGTAAAGTAATTTTTGGATTACCTAAACTCAGTAACATTATCTGATTACTTTCTGTTATTTGTACTGGTCTGTGTTCACTAGGAAATAAGGTTAACACTGTTATGGCTGGGCTGGTTTACTTTCCCCTTAAGAGGCATTAGAAGAAGACAAAAAGGATACATAAAAATACTTTTGGTGTGTTATTATAGTAGTCTCTGATTTGTGGTTAGACTCGCTCAGATGGAACAAACGTTTCTTCCTCCTCGCAAACATCCTTTCTGATTTTAAAAGTAATCTAGTTTTCAATAGTATATGTAAATCGATTACAATATTTTTGCTGATAACATAACTGATTACATGTACAACCCTGCCGATGTGTCACATGAAGTGGGACATTTACCTCCCTTTCTCCCCACACAAATGTAGGCCTCCTGATTGTTTGGTACAAACATTGCTTGCTAAATTAACTACGCTATCACTAGTCACATCAAACATTGTGCTTTACATATATTGTGAACAGAAAACGGCAGCATTTGGTTACCATTAATGTTAAGTATTGTTGTTTGGTATCACTAGCCTGTACTAGGTCCAGGCTTTCTAGATGAGTGCGAGCTGATCTAGTTCCCAGCATTACACCACGATAGCTTCGCCCTCATGTGGATGCTAGAGTAGCAAGCATACTAGGTAGTGCTAGGTATCAACAGCCAATCCAGTAGGGTCTGGAAGCTGTAGTGAGCTTCGATTGGTCAATAGCACCACAATGTCGCAGATTGTTTGCATAATATTCAGCTTTCCCAACTTTGGTCATGCTTTCTCGCCCATGCTCGCATCGCCCAACATTTCCCCTGCCACTTTACTTCCCTCCCTTGCAAAAGAACAGTTTCCGATGTTTCATCGCCCCCATACCGTGTTCAGTTAAGAGGTACCGTTAGCCACATCTCTCCCCCGCGGGACGGTTGAGCTAACATAAGCTAATGCGATTAGCATGAGATTGTAAGTAACAAGAACATTTCCCAAGACATATCTGATATTGGCAGAAAGATTAAATTCTTGCTAATCTAACTGCACTGTCCACCATAATTTGCAAATAAATTCATTAAAAATCCTACAATGTGATTTTCTGGATTTTCTTTTCTCATTTTGTCTGTCATAGTCGAAGTGTACCTATGTTGAAAATTACAGGCCTCTCATCTTTTTAAGTGGGAGAACTTGCGCAATTGGTGGCTGACTAAATACTTTTTTGCCCCACTGTAAATGGAAACTATTCCTGGAATGAATGAGTGTATGTATGGTGTGTGTGAGTATATTATTTCATATCCAGTTTTTTGGGTTGTGCGGTGCAGTAATCCACCTATACTCTGCACATAATCTGCAGGTAATCTACAGGTAATCCAGCTCTGGGAGGCATCTTCAGGCCATCTCTGACAGGATAACTGGGACCTTCATGTGGTCGACCATCATGGTCTGGTTTATCCTTCAAACCAGTTTAATGCCTCTCATACTGCGGTATGAACACTAAAGCCAGACCACTGCTCCAATGAGAAATAACTCGTTCTCATAAGGAAACGTGCTCTGGGCTTTTTGTCAGTCTGTTAATGCATTATTTTCAAATACTTCAGATGTAGGATCTTCATTTGATCACCCCGTTGCAGGAGAACGTTCCTGCAATGCAGGAAATGTAAAACATGTAGGGTATTTTAGGTTTAAAAAGGTTTCTGAAGTTTGTAATTTCCACATTGACATTTCTGACTTGATTTTCCCTAATGGAAAGTGTATCAACCCCTAAAAAATGTCCATTAATTATAATCCACATAATAATTCACATTTCCTGTTGCTGCAGAATTATTTTCCTGCTGTAGCAAACTGACTCAAATTAAGATCCTACATCTGTAGTGCAGGCAATGTTGAAACGGTTCAGTGCCAGCACTAGTCACGGTTCCCCCCTCTCCTCCTCAGTGTGTGTATTCATTGCTGTATTGGATTAGCTGTGTTTATAAAGGTCTGGTCTAAGAACTGTTCAAGAGCAAAGGTTTGAGGTTTAAAATAACTGGTGGATGGATACACATGGACAACATTAGCACTATCAGAGAGGCAGAGAAGGGGAAACAGAGAGAGGGAGTAGGAACGGAGATGGGAGGAGTGTAGAAAATGATAGTTGGACAGATGATTAAGAGTGATACTGTCCCACATGTGTGCTGGCCCATGAGTCAGTGGTGCCCTTCCTGTCCTTTGGTCTGGGGCCAGGTCTAATACCCAGCCTGTCTCTGAGGGTCATAGCTGACAGACAGACAGATGGACAGATCGGTCATCACTCCCATCAGCACCACCACAGGAGCACTGCATGCTGGGACAAAATTAGTTAGAGGAGGGGGATCACATCTATTTACAGGAGCAACATTAAGGATACAATATACCTTTCAGACACTTTCACTATCTCTCATACCCTCCCTCTCCCTTCGCATCTGCTTCCTATCTGCTTCTCTCACTCTACCTTGCTATCTGCTTCTTTCGCGCCCTGTCCCTTCCTATCTGATTCTGTTTCTCTCTGTGTCTGTCTCTCTCTCTCTCCCCTCTCTTTCTCTCACCCTCTCTCTCACTTCCACCTCCTCTTCCTAAGCTTGTTCTATGTGGTTGCCTTGCCTCCAGCGCAAATAAATACACTTCAGTGATATCGGTTTTCTGTGCTGCTCTGACCCCCCCAGACGACAGAAACATGTCAAACCACACAAATAAATACACTTCAGTGATATCGGTTTTCTGTGCTGCTCTGACCCCCCAGACGACAGAAACATGTCAAACCACACAAATAAATACACTTCAGTGATATCGGTTTTCTGTGCTGCTCTGACCCCCAGACGACAGAAACATGTCAAACCACACAAATAAATACACTTCAGTGATATCGGTTTTCTGTGCTGCTCTGACCCCCAGACGACAGAAACATGACAAACCACACAAATAAATACACTTCAGTGATATCGGTTTTCTGTGCTGCTCTGACCCCCAGACGACAGAAACATGTCAAACCACACAAATAAATACACTTCAGTGATATCGGTTTTCTGTGCTGCTCTGACCCCCAGACGACAGAAACATGACAAACCACACAAATAAATACACTTCAGTGATATCGGTTTTCTGTGCTGCTCTGACCCCCCAGACGACAGAAACATGTCAAACCACACAAATAAATACACTTCAGTGATATCGGTTTTCTGTGCTGCTCTGACCCCCAGACGGCAGAAACATGTCAAACCACACAAATAAATACACTCAGTGATATCCTGTGCTGGAACCCAAATAAACATGTCAAATTGCTCAAATAAATACACTTCATGATATCGGACCAGCTCAGATCCTGCAGAGGACCAGCATGTCAAACCACACAAATAAATCCTGCCCAAATGAGGACCTGCTCAGATCCTGCATGAGGACCAGCTCAGATCCTGCATGAGGACCAGCCATGGAGTCTTGCAGCACAGCCTGTGCCGGAGGAAAGGACAGCCTGGATTGAACACCTCTCCCTGTAGCACAATCCTCTCCTGTTTCTAGATCCAGGCAGGGGGTCTCCTGCCTCATCCATCCCATGGAGTATGCATCAAAACCTCAATATGTCAAATAGAGTTGAGTCAGTTTCATCGACCTGGAGCTGATACTACAGAGCAGAGGAAGTACAGAGAAACCTATAGTCCCTGACCCTAAGCTCACCCCAAACCCAGACCTAAAACTCACACCAGCCGCCCAGTCAGTCTTTACCTTCGGGTTCCCATGCTGAACAGAGGGAAATGTTTGGCTATGGTGATATTGGATAGAGGAGGTCCACTGGAGAGACGATTGGATACTGTATACACCAACTCAATCATGTTTAGCCATATGACCTCAAGTGTGACCCTAGAGAGAGAGGGAGAGAGAGAGGGAGAGAGAGAGAGAGAGAGAGATAGGGAGAGAGAGAGGGAGAGAGAGAGATGCTTTCCTTTCAACCTGAGGAAATTCAAATTGTTTTCAAATGTTTTCCCAGCCTGTGAGATTTAGAGTTCATAACCCACTAATTAGAACCACAAGGCCAAGTCTAACCTGACACACTAATTTCACACACTAACGCAGACACTCACTATCTCAAACTACAATGAAACAGATCACATGATTGTAAAACCATTCTGATCCAGTTCACAAGGCAAAAGAGAAAAAAAATGTAATTGGATTCATTCAAATGCACATTTCCGTCCAGTGCCAATATGATCATACATTCATGTACCTGTGTGTATATGCACTACAGTCTTGCAGTCCAGTAGTCATAGCTACCAACCTCATACATGCATACTGGACCTCATTCAGAAATCTATTTCCACACTATCTAACACGTCGTTTCTCTTCTGGTCCTGATAAATATTTATGTTGACCATGTTTGCATTAGACTGTGGTGCCGTTATCATTGGCTGGAAGCAGCTTCAAAGGCTGAGGAACCATGTCTATGCTCTTCACACAATATTTACAGTGGTTGGCAAGCAAAATAAACGTTTTCTGGACATGCAAACACGAAGAGTTTGATTGGGGGCCCTGTGGCTATGGACCTGGGCCTATAATCAACATACTGGTAATTACGTCATGGGATTGATACTGTATGTTATGGAATGAAGCAGCTGCAGTGTTCTCATGGTGCAGAGTCTTAAACTCCATCTAGTGGTGGACATTAGATTCATCACTATGACCCCACACCAATATCTGTGTAAAAACAAATCGAGCCACTTAGACCATGTCTGAAGCCATCCTCTAGCTCTCCTCAACCCCTCCCTTCCTGTCCATAGATGAGTCTGTGTTTTTAATCTGAAATTGTCCTGCTCTGATCACTCATGTGCCCCCCCACCCTGCCTCCTTTCCCAGAGGCACACCCTGTTCTAAAAGCTTTTTTAATTATGGCGCCCATTAGAGCTGGGCTGGCTCTCTGCTCCGCTCTGTCCTGCACAAAAACTGTCCTGCTTTGACTTGATGACAAAAAACCTGCAGTGACATTGACCTGCTCCATGTGTCTCTCATCTCACTTATGAACAGAGAAGGGATGTGAGCTGGACGCTCATCAGTGGAAAAATAGAGTGAGGCGGGAGAGAGGTAAAGAGACAGAGTGGGGGGAGAGAGGTAAAGAGACAGAGTGGGGGGAGAGAGGTAAAGAGACAGAGTGAGGGGGAGAGAGGTAAAGAGACAGAGTGGGGGGAGAGAGGTAAAGAGACAGAGTGGGGGAGAGAGGTAAAGAGACAGAGTGGGGGGAGAGAGGTAAAGAGACAGAGTGAGGGGAGGTAAAGATACAGAGGAGGGGAGAGAGGTAAAGATACAGAGTGAGGGGGAGAGATTTAAAGAGACAGAGTAAAGAGGTAAAGATACAGAGTGAGGGGAGAGATTTAAAGAGACAGAGTAAAGAAAGATACAGAGGAGGGGGAGAGAGTAAAGAGACAGAGTAAAGGTAAAGATACAGAGTGAGGGGGAGAGAGGTAAAGAGACAGAGTGGGGGAGAGGGTAAAGATACAGAGGAGGGGGAGAGAGGTAAAGAGACAGAGTGGGGGAGAGGTAAAGAGACAGAGTGAGGGGGAGAGAGGTAAAGAGACAGAGTGAGGGGAGAGAGAGACAGAGTGAGGGGGAGAGAGGTAAAGGAGACAGAGTGAGGGGGAGAGGGTAAAGATACAGAGTGAGGGGAGAGAAAGATACAGGGTGGGGGAGAGAGGTAAAGATACAGGGGGGGGAGAGAGGTAAAGATACAGGGTGGGGGGAGGTAAAGATACAGAGTGGGGGAGTAAAGATACAGAGTGGGGGGAGAGAGGTAAAGATACAGAGGGAGGGGAGGTAAAGATACAGAGGTGGTAAAAGATACAGGGTGGGGGAGAGAGGTAAAGATACAGGGTGGGGGAGAGAGGTAAAGATACAGGGGTGGGGGAGAGAGGTAAAGATACAGAGTGGGGGAGGGGGGGGGGAGAGAGGTAAAGATACAGAGGGGGGAGAGAGGTAAAGATACAGGGGGGGGAGAGAGGTAAAGAGACAGAGTGGGTGGGGTAAAGATACAGAGTGAGGGGGAGAGAGGTAAAGAGACAGAGTGAACAGGGAGGGGACAGAGTGAGAGGTAAAGAGACAGAGTGGGTGATACAGAGGAGGGGGAGAGAGGTAAAGAGACAGAGTGGGGGGAGAGGGGACAGAGAGAGAGGAAGAGAGGTAAAGATGAGGGGGGAGAGAGGTAAAGGGTGAGGGTGAGAGGTAAAGAGACAGTGGGTGGGAGAGAGGTAAAGAGACCGAGTGGGTGGGGAGAGAGGTAAAGAGACCGAGTGAGGGGGAGAGAGGTAAAGAGACCGAGTGTGGGTGGGGAGAGAGGACCGAGTGAAAGAGAGAGGTAAAGAGACCGAGTGGGGGGGAGAGGTAAAGAGACCGAGTGGGTAAAGAGACCGAGGGGGGGAGAGAGGTAAAGAGACCGAGTGAGGGGGAGAGAGGTAAAGAGACAGTGAGGGGAGAGGGATACAGTGGGGGAGAGAGGTAAAGATACAGAGTGAGGGGGAGAGAGGTAAAGAGACCGAGTGAGGGGGGAGAGAGTAAAGAGACAGAGTGAGGGGGGGAGAGAGGTAAAGATACAGAGTGAGGGGGAGAGAGGTAAAGAGACCGTGAGGGGGAGAGAGGTGATACAGGTGGGGAGAGAGGTAAAGATACAGAGTGAGGGGGAGAGAGTGAGGGGGGAGAGAGGTAAAGAGACCGAGTGGGTGGGGAGGGTAAAGATACAGAGTGAAGAGGTAAAGAGACCGAGTGAGGGGAGAGGTAAAGATACCGAGTGAGGGGGAGAGAGGTAAAGAGAGAGTGAGGGGGAGAGAGGTAAAGAGACCGAGTGGGTGGGGAGAGAGGTAAAGAGACAGAGTGAGGGGAGGTAAAGAGACCGAGTGAAGGGAGAGAGGTGGGTGGGGAGAGAGGTAAAGAGACCGAGTGGGTGGGGGGAGGAGAGGTAAAGATACAGAGTGAGGGGGAGAGAGGTAAAGAGACAGAGGGAGGAGAGGGTAAAGAGACAGAGTGAGGGGGAGAGAGGTAAAGAGACAGAGTGAGGGAGAGAGAGGAGACAAAGAGACCGAGTGGGTGGGGAGAGAGGTAAAGAGACAGAGTGGGGGGGAGAGAGGGTAAAGAGACAGAGTGAGGGGAGAGAGGTAAAGATACAGAGTGAGGGGGAGAGAGGTAAAGATACAGAGTGAGGGGGAGGTAAAGAGACCGTGAAAGATAAAAGTGCAATAAACCTGGATGTTTCTATTCATCTCCCTGAAGTGGAGACGTCTAGCTTTGGCAGACTGAGCACAAAAAAAGAAAGAAGTGAATGTAAATATAGAAAGGTCAATGTGGTGGACAGTGTGACTCAACTACTGAACAGCTATTAGTGTACTTCACATATCCATTTTCATTTATACACATCTGCTCCGACCATGAAATCAAAATCAAAACGTCACTGCAATATTTTATGTTGCATTAAGGTGCATTAACCTGTGACTGTGTATGAGAGAAAACAGAGTAAACTTCACAGGCACGGCAGGGGGAGGAAATGTAGTGTGTGTGTGTGTGTGTGTGTGTGTGTGTGTGTGTGTGTGTGTGTGTGTGTGTGTGTGTGTGTGTGTGTGTGTGTGTGTGTGTGTGTGTGTGTGTGTGTGTGTGTGTGTGTGTGTGTGTGTGTGTGTGTGTGCGTGGTGACTGTGTGTTTGTTTATCTATGCTCCTCTGGCTTTCTGGTCTGCATAAAACACTAATCCAATAGTCACTGCTCTGAGAAAAGTGTTCTGTTTCTGACCCCTGGTTCACGGTTGCTTCCTGTTCCGACCAATCAGACGAGTCTGTCCGTCGTTGACTGGCTGCTACAGAACCTCTCATGTTACTCTGGGATCAAATGGGGCTTGGAAGCAGGGTAGCATTTCTATGGAGGCCATACAGCTACAGCATCTCAAACCAACCCGCTTCAAAGGGTGCCAGTCCACCCCCTGAAGGCACCCTGCTGCATCGCCCTCCATCCCTCCCAGTCTGGACCTCAATGCCAGGTGACACAGGGTGCTCAGACAACCTTGAAGTCTGACACCTTCACACCAACGGTCCCTAAGCCCCACCCGGTGACCTTCTCTGTCTGTGAGCCACAGAGCATCCCAGCTGTACAGGGCCATACTTTGATCAGATGGGAACTATGGAAACTTCATTGACACCATAGACCTGAGCACTAACTTAGATAAGATCAGCATATGGATCATGGACTGAACAGAAGACATTTTGGAGACCACTGCTTTTTAATGGATATCAGGTGTTGACCAGAGCCCGAAGAACAACGACGAGGCCATTAGAACAAGGGCTCACCTGTTCTGTGGTTTGTGATTGTGCATGTCAGGAGGATGTGGTGAGGGAAGGGGCTGAGTGATGATGATACTCCACAGGGAGAGAGGTGATGCTGACAGACCTCTATTATGAACAGACTGTAATTCCATCTCTTTCAAATCAACAGAGGTTATTACCACTCCAAATCACCACAGGCACTAGGAAACTAGCATTGTAACCTTGTCACACATAGTTATTATCTGAGAGAAGGGCATGGGACTGAATTATCCTCAATTATCTATGAGGAAAATCCATCACATTGATTACCATGCTACCTGGTTAAATGGATTTCCCATAGAAGAGCCTGTGACAAAAATCCAAATGGATTGAGTATATGCCCTGGGTGACACCACTGTGATGCATGGTCTTAGTAACCAACCAGGAAATGCTTGTGAGCTGAGTAGCTCCCATGTTTAGGGTTGAAGGTCGTGAAAATGGCAGATTGGTTTAAGCCATGTCACTCAATAGAGACATAACGGAGTTTGAATGAACCTCAGCAGCAAACCCTCAAGGGGGGATGGAAAGCTAGCTCCCCTCCAATAGATGTTTGTTTTTGGTATTAGAGGGAGGTTAAATGGTTTAAGCTGAGCAGAGATGGAATAAGAATAACCCTCTAGTGTTAAGACTGAGCACTTCTCTCTCTCCCATAGTGTGTAAACCCAAACAAACATCAACGCGATGCCGAGACGCTATGAGATACTAACACCAGACACTTAAACTAGATATAGACTGAGGTATTATGAACAAGGACAATATGTTGATCAGAAGCACATGGGGGTGAGCGTATTCACTTCTTCCCTGTCTCTCCATCTTTCTCTCTATATGCCTCCCATTCACTTCTTCTGTCTCTCTGTCTTTCTCTCTATATGCCTCCCATTAACTTCTTCTGTCTCTCTGTCTTTCTCTCTATATGCCTCCCATTAACTTCTTCTCTGTCTCTCTGTCTTTCTCTCTATATGCCTCCCATTCACTTCTTCTCTGTCTCTCTGTCTTTCTCTCTATATGCCTCCCATTAACTTCTTCTCTGTCTCTCTGTCTTTCTCTCTATATGCCTCCCATTAACTTCTTCTCTGTCTCTCTGTCTTTCTCTCTATATGCCTCCCATTAACTTCTTCTCTGTCTCTCTGTCTTTCTCTCTATATGCCTCCCATTCACTTCTTCTCTGTCTCTCCATCTTTCTCTCTATATGCCTCCCATTCACTTCTTCTCTGTCTCTCTGTCTTTCTCTCTATATGCCTCCCATTAACTTCTTCTCTGTCTCTCCGTCTTTCTCTCTATATGCCTCCCATTAACTTCTTCTCTGTCTCTCTGTCTTTCTCTCTATATGCCTCCCATTAACTTCTTCTGTCTCTCCATCTTTCTCTCTATATGCCTCCCATTAACTTCTTCTCTGTCTCTCTGTCTTTCTCTCTATATGCCTCCCATTCACTTCTTCTGTCTCTCTGTCTTTCTCTCTATATGCCTCCCATTAACTTCTTCTTCTGTCTCTCTGTCTTTCTCTCTATATGCCTCCCATTAACTTCTTCTCTGTCTCTCCGTCTTTCTCTCTATATGCCTCCCATTAACTTCTTCTCTGTCTCTCTGTCTTTCTCTCTATATGCCTCCCATTAACTTCTTCTGTCTCTCTGTCTTTCTCTCTATATGCCTCCCATTAACTTCTTCTGTCTCTCTGTCTTTCTCTCTATATGCCTCCCATTAACTTCTTCTCTGTCTCTCCATCTTTCTCTCTATATGCCTCCCATTAACTTCTTCTGTCTCTCTGTCTTTCTCTCTATATGCCTCCCATTCACTTCTTCTCTGTCTCTCCATCTTTCTCTCTATATGCCTCCCATTCACTTCTTCCCTGTCTCTCCATCTTTCTCTCTATATGCCTCCCATTAACTTCTTCCCTGTCTCTCCATCTTTCTCTCTATATGCCTCCCATTAACTTCTTCCCTGTCTCTCCATCTTTCTCTCTATATGCCTCCCATTAACTTCTTCTGTCTCTCTGTCTTTCTCTCTATATGCCTCCCATTCACTTCTTCTGTCTCTCTGTCTTTCTCTCTATATGCCTCCCATTAACTTCTTCTTCTCTCTGTCTTTCTCTCTATATGCCTCCCATTAACTTCTTCTCTGTCTCTCTGTCTTTCTCTCTATATGCCTCCCATTAACTTCTTCTCTGTCTCTCCATCTTTCTCTCTATATGCCTCCCATTAACTTCTTCTCTGTCTCTCTGTCTTTCTCTCTATATGCCTCCCATTAACTTCTTCTGTCTCTCCATCTTTCTCTCTATATGCCTCCCATTAACTTCTTCTGTCTCTCCATCTTTCTCTCTATATGCCTCCCATTAACTTCTTCTGTCTCTCCATCTTTCTCTCTATATGCCTCCCATTAACTTCTTCTGTCTCTCCATCTTTCTCTCTATATGCCTCCCATTAACTTCTCTGTCTCTCCATCTTTCTCTCTATATGCCTCCCATTAACTTCTTCTCTGTCTCTCCATCTTTCTCTCTATATGCCTCCCATTAACTTCTTCTCTGTCTCTCCATCTTTCTCTCTATATGCCTCCCATTAACTTCTTCTGTCTCTCTGTCTTTCTCTCTATATGCCTCCCATTAACTTCTTCTGTCTCTCTGTCTTTCTCTCTATATGCCTCCCATTAACTTCTTCTGTCTCTCCATCTTTCTCTCTATATGCCTCCCATTAACTTCTTCTCTGTCTCTCTGTCTTTCTCTCTATATGCCTCCCATTAACTTCTTCTGTCTCTCTGTCTTTCTCTCTATATGCCTCCCATTAACTTCTTCTGTCTCTCCATCTTTCTCTCTATATGCCTCCCATTAACTTCTTCTCTGTCTCTCCATCTTTCTCTCTATATGCCTCCCATTAACTTCTTCTCTGTCTCTCTCTTTCTCTCTATATGCCTCCCATTAACTTCTTCCCTGTCTCTCTGTCTTTCTCTCTATATGCCTCCCATTAACTTCTTCTGTCTCTCTGTCTTTCTCTCTATATGCCTCCCATTAACTTCTTCTGTCTCTCTGTCTTTCTCTCTATATGCCTCCCATTAACTTCTTCTCTGTCTCTCTGTCTTTCTCTCTATATGCCTCCCATTAACTTCTTCCCTGTCTCTCTGTCTTTCTCTCTATATGCCTCCCATTAACTTCTTCCCTGTCTCTCTGTCTTTCTCTCTATATGCCTCCCATTAACTTCTTCTCTGTCTCTCTGTCTTTCTCTCTATATGCCTCCCATTAACTTCTTCCCTGTCTCTCTGTCTTTCTCTCTATATGCCTCCCATTAACTTCTTCTGTCTCTCTGTCTTTCTCTCTATATGCCTCCCATTAACTTCTTCCCTGTCTCTCTGTCTTTCTCTCTATATGCCTCCCATTAACTTCTTCTGTCTCTCTGTCTTTCTCTCTATATGCCTCCCATTAACTTCTTCCCTGTCTCTCTGTCTTTCTCTCTATATGCCTCCCATTAACTTCTTCCCTGTCTCTCTGTCTTTCTCTCTATATGCCTCCCATTAACTTCTTCCCTGTCTCTCTGTCTTTCTCTCTATATGCCTCCCATTAACTTCTTCCCTGTCTCTCTGTCTTTCTCTCTATATGCCTCCCATTAACTTCTTCCCTGTCTCTCTGTCTTTCTCTCTATATGCCTCCCATTAACTTCTTCCCTGTCTCTCTGTCTTTCTCTCTATATGCCTCCCATTAACTTCTTCCCTGTCTCTCTGTCTTTCTCTCTATATGCCTCCCATTAACTTCTTCTGTCTCTGTCTTTCTCTATATGCCTCCCATTAACTTCTTCCCTGTCTCTCTTTTCTCTCTATATGCCTCCCATTAACTTCTTCTGTCTCTCTGTCTTTCTCTCTATATGCCTCCCATTAACTTCTTCCCTGTCTCTCTGTCTTTCTCTCTATATGCCTCCCATTAACTTCTTCTGTCTCTCTGTCTTTCTCTCTATATGCCTCCCATTAACTTCTTCTGTCTCTCTGTCTTTCTCTCTATATGCCTCCCATTAACTTCTTTTGTCTCTCTGTCTTTCTCTCTATATGCCTCCCATTAACTTCTTCCCTGTCTCTCCATCTTTCTCTCTATATGCCTCCCATTCACTTCTTCTCTGTCTCTCTGTCTTTCTCTCTATATGCCTCCCATTAACTTCTTCTCAGTCTCTCCATCTTTCTCTCTATATGCCTCCCATTAACTTCTTCTCTGTCTCTCTGTCTTTCTCTCTATATGCCTCCCATTAACTTCTTCTGTCTCTCTGTCTTTCTCTCTATATGCCTCCCATTAACTTCTTCTGTCTCTCTGTCTTTCTCTCTATATGCCTCCCATTAACTTCTTCTGTCTCTCTGTCTTTCTCTCTATATGCCTCCCATTAACTTCTTCTGTCTCTCTGTCTTTCTCTCTATATGCCTCCCATTAACTTCTTCTCTGTCTCTCTGTCTTTCTCTCTATATGCCTCCCATTAACTTCTTCCCTGTCTCTCTGTCTTTCTCTCTATATGCCTCCCATTAACTTCTTCTGTGTCTCTCTGTCTTTCTCTCTATATGCCTCCCATTAACTTCTTCCCTGTCTCTCTGTCTTTCTCTCTATATGCCTCCCATTAACTTCTTCCTGTCTCTCCATCTTTCTCTCTATATGCCTCCCATTAACTTCTTCTGTCTCTCTGTCTTTCTCTCTATATGCCTCCCATTAACTTCTTCCCTGTCTCTCTGTCTTTCTCTCTATATGCCTCCCATTAACTTCTTCTGTCTCTCCATCTTTCTCTCTATATGCCTCCCATTAACTTCTTCCCTGTCTCTCTGTCTTTCTCTCTATATGCCTCCCATTAACTTCTTCCCTGTCTCTCTGTCTTTCTCTCTATATGCCTCCCATTAACTTCTTCTGTCTCTCTCTTTCTCTCTATATGCCTCCCATTAACTTCTTCTGTCTCTCTGTCTTTCTCCTATTGCCTCCCATTAACTTCTTCTGTCTCTTCTTTCTCTCTATATGCCTCCCATTAACTCTTCTGTCTCTTCTTTCTCTCTATATGCCTCCCATTAACTTCTTCTCTGTCTCTCTGTCTTTCTCTCTATATGCCTCCCATTAACTTCTTCTGTCTCTCTGTCTTTCTCTCTATATGCCTCCCATTAACTTCTTCTGTCTCTCTGTCTTTCTCTCCTCCCATATGCCTCCCATTAACCTCCCATCTTCTTCTGTCTCTCCATCTTTCTCTCTATATGCCTCCCATTAACTTCTTCCTGTCTCTCTGTCTTTCTCTCTATATGCCTCCCATTAACTTCTTCTGTCTCTCCATCTTTCTCTCTATATGCCTCCCATTAACTTCTTCCCTGTCTCTCTGTCTTTCTCTCTATATGCCTCCCATTAACTTCTTCTGTCTCTCTGTCTTTCTCTCTATATGCCTCCCATTAACTTCTTCCCTGTCTCTCTGTCTTTCTCTCTATATGCCTCCCATTAACTTCTTCTGTCTCTCTGTCTTTCTCTCTATATGCCTCCCATTAACTTCTTCCCTGTCTCTCTGTCTTTCTCTCTATATGCCTCCCATTAACTTCTTCCCTGTCTCTCTGTCTTTCTCTCTATATGCCTCCCATTAACTTCTTCCCTGTCTCTCTGTCTTTCTCTCTATATGCCTCCCATTAACCTGTCTCTCTGTCTTTCTCTCTATATGCCTCCCATTAACTTCTTCTCTGTCTCTCTGTCTTTCTCTCTATATGCCTCCCATTAACTTCTTCCCTGTCTCTCCATCTTTCTCTCTATATGCCTCCCATTAACTTCTTCTCTGTCTCTCCATCTTTCTCTCTATATGCCTCCCATTAACTTCTTCTCTGTCTCTCCATCTTTCTCTCTATATGCCTCCCATCTTTCTGTCTCTCCATCTTTCTCTCTATATGCCTCCCATTAACTTCTTCTCTGTCTCTCCATCTTTCTCTCTATATGCCTCCCATTAACTTCTTCCCTGTCTCTCTGTCTTTCTCTCTATATGCCTCCCATTAACTTCTTCTGTCTCTCTCTTTCTCTCTATATGCCTCCCATTAACTTCTTCCCTGTCTCTCTGTCTTTCTCTCTATATGCCTCCCATTAACTTCTTCCCTGTCTCTCTATCTTTCTCTCTATATGCCTCCCATTAACTTCTTCTCTGTCTCTCCATCTTTCTCTCTATATGCCTCCCATTAACTTATTCTGTCTCTCTGTCTTTCTCTCTATATGCCTCCCATTAACTTCTTTTGTCTCTCTGTCTTTCTCTCTATATGCCTCCCATTAACTTCTTCTCTGTCTCTCCATCTTTCTCTCTATATGCCTCCCATTAACTTCTTCTGTCTCTCTGTCTTTCTCTCTATATGCCTCCCATTAACTTCTTCTGTCTCTCCATCTTTCTCTCTATATGCCTCCATTAACTTCTTCTCTGTCTCTCTGTCTTTCTCTCTATATGCCTCCCATTAACTTCTTCTGTCTCTCTCTTTCTCTCTATATGCCTCCCATTCACTTCTTCCCTGTCTCTCCATCTTTCTCTCTATATGCCTCCCATTAACTTCTTCTCTGTCTCTCCATCTTTCTCTCTATATGCCTCCCATTAACTTCTTCTGTCTCTCCATCTTTCTCTCTATATGCCTCCCATTAACTTCTTCCCTGTCTCTCCATCTTTCTCTCTATATGCCTCCCATTAACTTCTTCTCTGTCTCTCTGTCTTTCTCTCTATATGCCTCCCATTAACTTCTTCCCTGTCTCTCTGTCTTTCTCTCTATATGCCTCCCATTAACTTCTTCTGTCTCTCTGTCTTTCTCTCTATATGCCTCCCATTAACTTCTTCTGTCTCTCTGTCTTTCTCTCTATATGCCTCCCATTAACTTCTTCCCTGTCTCTCTGTCTTTCTCTCTATATGCCTCCCATTAACTTCTTCCCTGTCTCTCTGTCTTTCTCTCTATATGCCTCCCATTAACTTCTTCCCTGTCTCTCTGTCTTTCTCTCTATATGCCTCCCATTAACTTCTCTGTCTCTCTGTCTTTCTCTCTATATGCCTCCCATTAACTTCTTCTCTGTCTCTCTGTCTTTCTCTATATATGCCTCCCATTAACTTATTTTGTCTCTCTGTCTTTCTCTCTATATGCCTCCCATTAACTTCTTCTCTGTCTCTCTGTCTTTCTCTATATATGCCTCCCATTAACTTCTTTTGTCTCTCTGTCTTTCTCTCTATATGCCTCCCATTAACTTCTTCTCTGTCTCTCTGTCTTTCTCTCTATATGCCTCCCATTAACTTCTCTGTCTCTCTGTCTTTCTCTCTATATGCCTCCCATTAACTTCTTCTCTGTCTCTCTGTCTTTCTCTCTATATGCCTCCCATTAACTTCTTCTCTGTCTCTCTGTCTTTCTCTCTATATGCCTCCCATTAACTTCTTCTCTGTCTCTCCATCTTTCTCTCTATATGCCTCCCATTAACTTCTTCTCTGTCTCTCTGTCTTTCTCTCTATATGCCTCCCATTAACTTCTCTGTCTCTCCATCTTTCTCTCTATATGCCTCCCATTAACTTCTTCTCTGTCTCTCTGTCTTTCTCTCTATATGCCTCCCATTAACTTCTTCTGTCTCTCTGTCTTTCTCTCTATATGCCTCCCATTAACTTCTTCCCTGTCTCTCCATCTTTCTCTCTATATCCTCCCATTAACTTCTTCTGTCTCTCCATCTTTCTCTCTATATGCCTCCCATTAACTTCTTCCCTGTCTCTCTGTCTTTCTCTCTATATGCCTCCCATTAACTTCTTCCCTGTCTCTCTGTCTTTCTCTCTATATGCCTCCCATTAACTTCTTCTGTCTCTCTGTCTTTCTCTCTATATGCCTCCCATTAACTTCTTCCCTGTCTCTCTGTCTTTCTCTCTATATGCCTCCCATTAACTTCTTCTGTCTCTCCATCTTTCTCTCTATATGCCTCCCATCTTTTCTCTCTCCGTCTTTCTCTCTATATGCCTCCCATTAACTTCTTCCCTGTCTCTCTGTCTTTCTCTCTATATGCCTCCCATTAACTTCTTCTCTGTCTCTCCATCTTTCTCTCTATATGCCTCCCATTAACTTCTTCTGTCTCTCTGTCTTTCTCTCTATATGCCTCCCATTAACTTCTTCTGTCTCTCTGTCTTTCTCTCTATATGCCTCCCATTAACTTCTTCCCTGTCTCTCTGTCTTTCTCTCTATATGCCTCCCATTAACTTCTTCTGTCTCTCTGTCTTTCTCTCTATATGCCTCCCATTAACTTCTTCTGTCTCTCCATCTTTCTCTCTATATGCCTCCCATTAACTTCTTCTGTCTCTCTGTCTTTCTCTCTATATGCCTCCCATTAACTTCTTCCTGTCTCTCTGTCTTTCTCTCTATATGCCTCCCATTAACTTCTTCCTGTCTCTCTGTCTTTTTCTCTCTATATGCCTCCCATTAACTTCTTCTGTCTCTCTGTCTTTCTCTCTATATGCCTCCCATTAACTTCTTCTGTCTCTCCATCTTTCTCTCTATATGCCTCCCATCTTTTCTCTCTATATGCCTCCCATTAACTTCTTCCCTGTCTCTCTGTCTTTCTCTCTATATGCCTCCCATTAACTTCTTCCTGTCTCTCTGTCTTTCTCTCTATATGCCTCCCATTAACTTCTTCTCTGTCTCTCTGTCTTTCTCTCTATATGCCTCCCATTAACTTCTTCCCTGTCTCTCCATCTTTCTCTCTATATGCCTCCCATTAACTTCTTCCCTGTCTCTCCATCTTTCTCTCTATATGCCTCCCATTAACTTCTTCTGTCTCTCCATCTTTCTCTCTATATGCCTCCCATTAACTTCTTCCCTGTCTCTCTGTCTTTCTCTCTATATGCCTCCCATTAACTTCTTCTGTCTCTGTCTTTCTCTCTATATGTCTTTCTCTCTATATGCCTCCCATTAACTTCTTCCCTGTCTCTCCATCTTTCTCTCTATATGCCTCCCATTAACTTCTTCTCTGTCTCTCTGTCTTTCTCTCTATATGCCTCCCATTAACTTCTTCCCTGTCTCTCTGTCTTTCTCTCTATATGCCTCCCATCTCCCATCTTGTCTCTCTGTCTTTCTCTCTATATGCCTCCCATTAACTTCTTCCCTGTCTCTCTGTCTTTCTCTCTATATGCCTCCCATTAACTTCTTCTGTCTCTCTGTCTTTCTCTCTATATGCCTCCCATTAACTTCTTCCCTGTCTCTCTGTCTTTCTCTCTATATGCCTCCCATTAACTTCTTCTCTGTCTCTCTGTCTTTCTCTCTATATGCCTCCCATTCACTTCTTCTCTGTCTCTCTGTCTTTCTCTCTATATGCCTCCCATTAACTTCTTCTCTGTCTCTCCGTCTTTCTCTCTATATGCCTCCCATTAACTTCTTCTCTGTCTCTCTGTCTTTCTCTCTATATGCCTCCCATTAACTTCTTCTGTCTCTCCATCTTTCTCTCTATATGCCTCCCATTAACTTCTTCCCTGTCTCTCTGTCTTTCTCTCTATATGCCTCCCATTAACTTCTTCCCTGTCTCTCCATCTTTCTCTCTATATGCCTCCCATTAACTTCTTCTGTCTCTCTGTCTTTCTCTCTATATGCCTCCCATTAACTTCTTCTCTGTCTCTCTTTCTGTCTTTCTCTCTATATGCCTCCCATTCACTTCTTCCCTGTCTCTCTGTCTTTCTCTCTATATGCCTCCCATTAACTTCTTCCCTGTCTCTCTGTCTTTCTCTCTATATGCCTCCCATTCACTTCTTCCCTGTCTCTCTGTCTTTCTCTCTATATGCCTCCCATTAACTTCTTCCCTGTCTCTCTGTCTTTCTCTCTATATGCCTCCCATTAACTTCTTCCCTGTCTCTCTGTCTTTCTCTCTATATGCCTCCCATTAACTTCTTCCCTGTCTCTCTGTCTTTCTCTCTATATGCCTCCCATTAACTTCTTCTGTCTCTCTGTCTTTCTCTCTATATGCCTCCCATTAACTTCTTCCCTGTCTCTCTGTCTTTCTCTCTATATGCCTCCCATTAACTTCTTCCCTGTCTCTCTGTCTTTCTCTCTATATGCCTCCCATTAACTTCTTCTCTGTCTCTCTGTCTTTCTCTCTATATGCCTCCCATTAACTTCTTCTGTCTCTCTGTCTTTCTCTCTATATGCCTCCCATTAACTTCTTCCCTGTCTCTCCATCTTTCTCTCTATATGCCTCCCATTAACTTCTTCTGTCTCTCTGTCTTTCTCTCTATATGCCTCCCATTAACTTTTCCCTGTCTCTCTGTCTTTCTCTCTATATGCCTCCCATTAACTTCTTCTGTCTCTCCATCTTTCTCTCTATATGCCTCCCATTAACTTCTTCCCTGTCTCTCTGTCTTTCTCTCTATATGCCTCCCATTAACTTCTTCTGTCTCTCTGTCTTTCTCTCTATATGCCTCCCATTAACTTCTTCCCTGTCTCTCCGTCTTTCTCTCTATATGCCTCCCATTAACTTCTTCCCTGTCTCTCCATCTTTCTCTCTATATGCCTCCCATTAACTTCTTCCCTGTCTCTCTGTCTTTCTCTCTATATGCCTCCCATTAACTTCTTCCCTGTCTCTGTCTTTCTCTCTATATGCCTCCCATTAACTTCTTCCCTGTCTCTCTGTCTTTCTCTCTATATGCCTCCCATTAACTTCTTCCCTGTCTCTCTGTCTTTCTCTCTATATGCCTCCCATTAACTTCTTCTGTCTCTCTGTCTTTCTCTCTATATGCCTCCCATTAACTTCTTCTGTCTCTCTGTCTTTCTCTCTATATGCCTCCCATTAACTTCTTCCCTGTCTCTCTGTCTTTCTCTCTATATGCCTCCCATTAACTTCTTCTGTCTCTCTGTCTTTCTCTCTATATGCCTCCCATTAACTTCTTCTGTCTCTCCATTGTTCTCTCTATATGCCTCCCATTAACTTCTCTGTCTCCCCATCTTTCTCTCTATATGCCTCCCATTAACTTCTCTGTCTCTCCATCTTTCTCTCTATATGCCTCCCATTAACTTCTTCTCTGTCTCTCCATCTTTCTCTCTATATGCCTCCCATTAACTTCTTCTCTGTCTCTCTGTCTTTCTCTCTATATGCCTCCCATTAACTTCTTCTGTCTCTCCGTCTTTCTCTCTATATGCCTCCCATTAACTTCTTCCCTGTCTCTCTGTCTTTCTCTCTATATGCCTCCCATTAACTTCTTCCTGTCTCTCTGTCTTTCTCTCTATATGCCTCCCATTAACTTCTTCCCTGTCTCTCTGTCTTTCTCTCTATATGCCTCCCATTAACTTCTTCCCTGTCTCTCTGTCTTTCTCTCTATATGCCTCCCATTAACTTCTTCTCTGTCTCTCTGTCTTTCTCTCTATATGCCTCCCATTAACTTCTTCCCTGTCTCTCTGTCTTTCTCTCTATATGCCTCCCATTAACTTCTTCCCTGTCTCTCTGTCTTTCTCTCTATATGCCTCCCATTAACTTCTTCTCTGTCTCTCTGTCTTTCTCTCTATATGCCTCCCATTAACTTCTTCTCTGTCTCTCTGTCTTTCTCTCTATATGCCTCCCATTAACTTCTTCTCTGTCTCTCTGTCTTTCTCTCTATATGCCTCCATTTTCTCTCTATATGCCTCCACTTCTTCTGTCTCTCTGTCTTTCTCTCTATATGCCTCCCATTAACTTCTTCCCTGTCTCTCTGTCTTTCTCTCTATATGCCTCCCATTAACTTCTTCTGTCTCTCTGTCTTTCTCTCTATATGCCTCCCATTAACTTCTTCCCTGTCTCTCTGTCTTTCTCTCTATATGCCTCCCATTAACTTCTTCTGTCTCTCTGTCTTTCTCTCTATATGCCTCCCATTAACTTCTTCCCTGTCTCTCTGTCTTTCTCTCTATATGCCTCCCATTCACTTCTTCTGTCTCTCTGTCTTTCTCTCTATATGCCTCCCATTAACTTCTTCCCTGTCTCTCCGTCTTTCTCTCTATATGCCTCCCATTCACTTCTTCTGTCTCTCTGTCTTTCTCTCTATATGCCTCCCATTAACTTCTTCCCTGTCTCTCTGTCTTTCTCTCTATATGCCTCCCATTAACTTCTTCCCTGTCTCTCTGTCTTTCTCTCTATATGCCTCCCATTAACTTCTTCCCTGTCTCTCTGTCTTTCTCTCTATATGCCTCCCATTAACTTCTTCCCTGTCTCTCCGTCTTTCTCTCTATATGCCTCCCATTCACTTCTTCCCTGTCTCTCTGTCTTTCTCTCTATATGCCTCCCATTAACTTCTTCCCTGTCTCTCCGTCTTTCTCTCTATATGCCTCCCATTCACTTCTTCCCTGTCTCTCCATCTTTCTCTCTATATGCCTCCCATTAACTTCTTCCCTGTCTCTCTGTCTTTCTCTCTATATGCCTCCCATTAACTTCTTCTGTCTCTCTGTCTTTCTCTCTATATGCCTCCCATTAACTTCTTCTGTCTCTCTGTCTTTCTCTCTATATGCCTCCCATTAACTTCTTCTGTCTCTCTCTGTCTTTCTCTCTATATGCCTCCCATTAACTTCTTCTGTCTCTCTGTCTTTCTCTCTATATGCCTCCCATTAACTTCTTCTGTCTCTCTGTCTTTCTCTCTATATGCCTCCCATTAACTTCTTCTGTCTCTCTGTCTTTCTCTCTATATGCCTCCCATTAACTTCTTCTGTCTCTCTGTCTTTCTCTCTATATGCCTCCCATTAACTTCTTCTGTCTTTCTCTGTCTTTCTCTCTATATGCCTCCCATTCACTTCTTCCCTGTCTCTCTGTCTTTCTTCTATATGCCTCCCATTAACTTCTTCTCTGTCTCTCTGTCTTTCTCTCTATATGCCTCCCATTAACTTCTTCCCTGTCTCTCCATCTTTCTCTCTATATGCCTCCCATTAACTTCTTCTCTGTCTCTCTGTCTTTCTCTCTATATGCCTCCCATTAACTTCTTCTCAGTCTCTCCATCTTTCTCTCTATATGCCTCCCATTAACTTCTTCTCTGTCTCTCCATCTTTCTCTCTATATGCCTCCCATTAACTTCTTCTCTGTCTCTCCATCTTTCTCTCTATATGCCTCCCATTAACTTCTTCTGTCTCTCTGTCTTTCTCTCTATATGCCTCCCATTAACTTCTTCTGTCTCTCTGTCTTTCTTTCTCTATATGCCTCCCATTAACTTCTTCCCTGTCTCTCCATCTTTCTCTCTATATGCCTCCCATTAACTTCTTCCCTGTCTCTCTGTCTTTCTCTCTATATGCCTCCCATTAACTTCTTCTCTGTCTCTCTGTCTTTCTCTCTCTATATGCCTCCCATTAACTTCTTTCTGTCTCTCTGTCTTTCTCTCTATATGCCTCCCATTAACTTCTTTTGTCTCTCTGTCTTTCTCTCTATATGCCTCCCATTAACTTCTTCTCTGTCTCTCCATCTTTCTCTCTATATGCCTCCCATTAACTTCTTCTCTGTCTCTCCATCTTTCTCTCTATATGCCTCCCATTAACTTCTTCTCTGTCTCTCCATCTTTCTCTCTATATGCCTCCCATTAACTTCTTCCCTGTCTCTCCGTCTTTCTCTCTATATGCCTCCCATTCACTTCTTCCCTGTCTCTCTGTCTTTCTCTCTATATGCCTCCCATTAACTTCTTCCCTGTCTCTCTGTCTTTCTCTCTATATGCCTCCCATTAACTTCTTCCCTGTCTCTCTGTCTTTCTCTCTATATGCCTCCCATTAACTTCTTCCCTGTCTCTCCATCTTTCTCTCTATATGCCTCCCATTAACTTCTTCCCTGTCTCTCTGTCTTTCTCTCTATATGCCTCCCATTAACTTCTTCTGTCTCTCTGTCTTTCTCTCTATATGCCTCCCATTAACTTCTTCTGTCTCTCCGTCTTTCTCTCTATATGCCTCCCATTAACTTCTTCTGTCTCTCCGTCTTTCTCTCTATATGCCTCCCATTAACTTCTTCTGTCTCTCCGTCTTTCTCTCTATATGCCTCCCATTAACTTCTTCTGTCTCTCTGTCTTTCTCTCTATATGCCTCCCATTAACTTCTTCCCTGTCTCTCTGTCTTTCTCTCTATATGCCTCCCATTAACTTCTTCTGTCTCTCCGTCTTTCTCTCTATATGCCTCCCATTAACTTCTTCTGTCTCTCTGTCTTTCTCTCTATATGCCTCCCATTAACTTCTTCCCTGTCTCTCCGTCTTTCTCTCTATATGCCTCCCATTCACTTCTTCCCTGTCTCTCTGTCTTTCTCTCTATATGCCTCCCATTAACTTCTTCCCTGTCTCTCTGTCTTTCTCTCTATATGCCTCCCATTAACTTCTTCCCTGTCTCTCTGTCTTTCTCTCTATATGCCTCCCATTAACTTCTTCTGTCTCTCTGTCTTTCTCTCTATATGCCTCCCATTAACTTCTTCTGTCTCTCTGTCTTTCTCTCTATATGCCTCCCATTAACTTCTTCTGTCTCTCTGTCTTTCTCTCTATATGCCTCCCATTAACTTCTTCTCTGTCTCTCTGTCTTTCTCTCTATATGCCTCCCATTAACTTCTTCTGTCTCTCTGTCTTTCTCTCTATATGCCTCCCATTAACTTCTTTTGTCTCTCTGTCTTTCTCTCTATATGCCTCCCATTAACTTCTTCTCCTGTCTCTCTGTCTTTCTCTCTATATGCCTCCCATTAACTTCTTCTCTGTCTCTCCATCTTTCTCTCTATATGCCTCCCATTAACTTCTTCTCTGTCTCTCCATCTTTCTCTCTATATGCCTCCCATTAACTTCTTCCCTGTCTCTCTGTCTTTCTCTCTATATGCCTCCCATTCAACTTCTTCCCTGTCTCTCTGTCTTTCTCTCTATATGCCTCCCATTAACTTCTTCCCTGTCTCTCTGTCTTTCTCTCTATATGCCTCCCATTAACTTCTTCCCTGTCTCTCTGTCTTTCTCTCTATATGCCTCCCATTAACTTCTTCCCTGTCTCTCCATCTTTCTCTCTATATGCCTCCCATTAACTTCTTCCCTGTCTCTCTGTCTTTCTCTCTATATGCCTCCCATTAACTTCTTCTGTCTCTCTGTCTTTCTCTCTATATGCCTCCCATTAACTTCTTCTGTCTCTCTGTCTTTCTCTCTATATGCCTCCCATTAACTTCTTCTGTCTCTCTGTCTTTCTCTCTATATGCCTCCCATTAACTTCTTCTGTCTCTCTGTCTTTCTCTCTATATGCCTCCCATTAACTTCTTCTGTCTCTCTGTCTTTCTCTCTATATGCCTCCCATTAACTTCTTCCCTGTCTCTCTGTCTTTCTCTCTATATGCCTCCCATTAACTTCTTCTGTCTCTCCATCTTTCTCTCTATATGCCTCCCATTCACTTCTTCTGTCTCTCTGTCTTTCTCTCTATATGCCTCCCATTAACTTCTTCCCTGTCTCTCCGTCTTTCTCTCTATATGCCTCCCATTCACTTCTTCCCTGTCTCTCCGTCTTTCTCTCTATATGCCTCCCATTAACTTCTTCCCTGTCTCTCTGTCTTTCTCTCTATATGCCTCCCATTAACTTCTTCCCTGTCTCTCTGTCTTTCTCTCTATATGCCTCCCATTAACTTCTTCTGTCTCTCTGTCTTTCTCTCTATATGCCTCCCATTAACTTCTTCTGTCTCTCCATCTTTCTCTCTATATGCCTCCCATTAACTTCTTCTGTCTCTCTGTCTTTCTCTCTATATGCCTCCCATTAACTTCTTCTGTCTCTCTGTCTTTCTCTCTATATGCCTCCCATTAACTTCTTCTCTGTCTCTCTGTCTTTCTCTCTATATGCCTCCCATTACTTCTTCCCTGTCTCTCTGTCTTTCTCTCTATATGCCTCCCATTAACTTCTTCTCTGTCTCTCTGTCTTTCTCTCTATATGCCTCCCATTAACTTCTTCTCTGTCTCTCCATCTTTCTCTCTATATGCCTCCCATTAACTTCTTCTCTGTCTCTCCATCTTTCTCTCTATATGCCTCCCATTAACTTCTCTGTCTCTCCATCTTTCTCTCTATATGCCTCCCATTAACTTCTTCTCTGTCTCTCCATCTTTCTCTCTATATGCCTCCCATTAACTTCTCTGTCTCTCCATCTTTCTCTCTATATGCCTCCCATTAACTTCTTCTGTCTCTCTGTCTTTCTCTCTATATGCCTCCCATTAACTTCTTCCCTGTCTCTCTGTCTTTCTCTCTATATGCCTCCCATTAACTTTTCTGTCTCTCCATCTTTCTCTCTATATGCCTCCCATTAACTTCTTCCCTGTCTCTCTGTCTTTCTCTCTATATGCCTCCCATTAACTTCTTCCCTGTCTCTCTGTCTTTCTCTCTATATGCCTCCCATTAACTTCTTCTCTGTCTCTCTGTCTTTCTCTCTATATGCCTCCCATTAACTTCTTCTGTCTCTCTGTCTTTCTCTCTATATGCCTCCCATTAACTTCTTTTGTCTCTCTGTCTTTCTCTCTATATGCCTCCCATTAACTTCTTCTCTGTCTCTCCATCTTTCTCTCTATATGCCTCCCATTAACTTCTTCTCTGTCTCTCCATCTTTCTCTCTATATGCCTCCCATTAACTTCTTCTCTGTCTCTCCATCTTTCTCTCTATATGCCTCCCATTAACTTCTTCCCTGTCTCTCTGTCTTTCTCTCTATATGCCTCCCATTAACTTCTTCCCTGTCTCTCTGTCTTTCTCTCTATATGCCTCCCATTAACTTCTTCCCTGTCTCTCTGTCTTTCTCTCTATATGCCTCCCATTAACTTCTTCCCTGTCTCTCCGTCTTTCTCTCTATATGCCTCCCATTAACTTCTTCCCTGTCTCTCCATCTTTCTCTCTATATGCCTCCCATTAACTTCTTCCCTGTCTCTCTGTCTTTCTCTCTATATGCCTCCCATTAACTTCTTCTGTCTCTCTGTCTTTCTCTCTATATGCCTCCCATTAACTTCTTCTGTCTCTCCGTCTTTCTCTCTATATGCCTCCCATTAACTTCTTCTGTCTCTCCATCTTTCTCTCTATATGCCTCCCATTAACTTCTTCTGTCTCTCTGTCTTTCTCTCTATATGCCTCCCATTAACTTCTCTGTCTCTCCATCTTTCTCTCTATATGCCTCCCATTAACTTCTTCTGTCTCTCTGTCTTTCTCTCTATATGCCTCCCATTAACTTCTTCTCTGTCTCTCTGTCTTTCTCTCTATATGCCTCCCATTAACTTCTTCTCTGTCTCTCTGTCTTTCTCTCTATATGCCTCCCATTAACTTCTTCTCTGTCTCTCCATCTTTCTCTCTATATGCCTCCCATTAACTTCTTCTCTGTCTCTCCGTCTTTCTCTCTATATGCCTCCCATTAACTTCTTCTCTGTCTCTCTGTCTTTCTCTCTATATGCCTCCCATTAACTTCTTCTCTGTCTCTCTGTCTTTCTCTCTATATGCCTCCCATTACTTCTTCTCTGTCTCTCTGTCTTTCTCTCTATATGCCTCCCATTAACTTCTTCTCTGTCTCTCTGTCTTTCTCTCTATATGCCTCCCATTAACTTCTTCTCTGTCTCTCTGTCTTTCTCTCTATATGCCTCCCATTAACTTCTTCCCTGTCTCTCTGTCTTTCTCTCTATATGCCTCCCATTAACTTCTTCCCTGTCTCTCTGTCTTTCTCTCTATATGCCTCCCATTAACTTCTTCCCTGTCTCTCTGTCTTTCTCTCTATATGCCTCCCATTAACTTCTTCTCTGTCTCTCTGTCTTTCTCTCTATATGCCTCCCATTAACTTCTTCTGTCTCTCTGTCTTTCTCTCTATATGCCTCCCATTAACTTCTTCTCTGTCTCTCCATCTTTCTCTCTATGCCTCCCATTAACTTCTTCTCTGTCTCTCCATCTTTCTCTCTATATGCCTCCCATTAACTTCTTCCCTGTCTCTCCATGTCTTCCATCTTTCTCTATATGCCTCCCATTAACTTCTTCTCTGTCTCTCCATCTTTCTCTCTATATGCCTCCCATTAACTTCTTCTCTGTCTCTCCATCTTTCTCTCTATATGCCTCCCATTAACTTCTTCTCTGTCTCTCCATCTTTCTCTCTATATGCCTCCCATTAACTTCTTCTCTGTCTCTCCATCTTTCTCTCTATATGCCTCCCATTAACTTCTTCTCTGTCTCTGTCTTTCTCTCTATATGCCTCCCATTAACTTCTTCTCTGTCTCTCCATCTTTCTCTCTATATGCCTCCCATTAACTTCTTCTTCTTCTCTTTCTGTCTCTCTGTCTTTCTTTCTCTATATGCCTCCCATTAACTTCTTCCCTGTCTCTCTGTCTTTCTCTCTATATGCCTCCCATTAACTTCTTCTGTCTCTCTGTCTTTCTCTCTATATGCCTCCCATTAACTTCTTCTGTCTCTCCATCTTTCTCTCTATATGCCTCCCATTAACTTCTTCTGTCTCTCTGTCTTTCTCTCTATATGCCTCCCATTAACTTCTTCTGTCTCTCTGTCTTTCTCTCTATATGCCTCCCATTAACTTCTTCTGTCTCTCTGTCTTTCTCTCTATATGCCTCCCATTAACTTCTTCCCTGTCTCTCTGTCTTTCTCTCTATACGCCTCCCATTAACTTCTTCTCTGTCTCTCCATCTTTCTCTCTATATGCCTCCCATTAACTTCTCTGTCTCTCCATCTTTCTCTCTATATGCCTCCCATTAACTTCTTCTCTGTCTCTCCATCTTTCTCTCTATATGCCTCCCATTAACTTCTCTGTCTCTCCATCTTTCTCTCTATATGCCTCCCATTAACTTCTCTGTCTCTCCATCTTTCTCTCTATATGCCTCCCATTCACTTCTTCTGTCTCTCTGTCTTTCTCTCTATATGCCTCCCATTAACTTCTTCCCTGTCTCTCCATCTTTCTCTCTATATGCCTCCCATTAACTTCTTCTCTGTCTCTCCATCTTTCTCTCTATATGCCTCCCATTAACTTCTTCCCTGTCTCTCTGTCTTTCTCTCTATATGCCTCCCATTAACTTCTCTGTCTCTCCATCTTTCTCTCTATATGCCTCCCATTAACTTCTCTGTCTCTCCATCTTTCTCTCTATATGCCTCCCATTCACTTCTTCCCTGTCTCTCCATCTTTCTCTCTATATGCCTCCCATTAACTTCTTCTCTGTCTCTCCATCTTTCTCTCTATATGCCTCCCATTAACTTCTCTGTCTCTCCATCTTTCTCTCTATATGCCTCCCATTAACTTCTCTGTCTCTCCATCTTTCTCTCTATATGCCTCCCATTAACTTCTCTGTCTCTCCATCTTTCTCTCTATATGCCTCCCATTAACTTCTCTGTCTCTCCATCTTTCTCTCTATATGCCTCCCATTAACTTCTTCCCTGTCTCTCTGTCTTTCTCTCTATATGCCTCCCATTAACTTCTCTGTCTCTCCATCTTTCTCTCTATATGCCTCCCATTAACTTCTCTGTCTCTCCATCTTTCTCTCTATATGCCTCCCATTAACTTCTCTGTCTCTCCATCTTTCTCTCTATATGCCTCCCATTAACTTCTTCTGTCTCTCCATTGTTCTCTCTATATGCCTCTGGCTCATAGAGCTGTTACTATCTGAACTATAGATTTCACAGAACAAGAAAAAACTAAACATGTCTGAAATTAAAGGAGTAATTTCACAGAGCACTGGGTTGGACTGTCAGTATGAATGGAAGTAATCCACTCCTAGACAATAACAGAAGAAAAAAAATGACAAGCTTTCAAAATCTTCTGTCCTCCTGTTGTGACTCAATTAACCCACCGTGGCCCACTTACCCAACATTAACTTTCTATTAGACTCAATTAACCCACCGTGGCCCACTTACCCAACATTAACTTTCTATTAGACTCAATTAACCCACCGTGGCCCACTTACCCAACATTAACTTTCTATTAGACTCAATTAACCCACTGTGGCCCACTTACCCAACATTAACTTTCTATTAGACTCAATTAACCCACTGTGGCCCACTTACCCAACATTAACTTTCTATTAGACTCAATTAACCCACCGTGGCCCACTTACCCAACATTAACTTTCTATTAGACTCAATTAACCCACTGTGGCCCACTTACCCAACATTAACTTTCTATTAGACTCAATTAACCCACTGTGGCCCACTTACCCAACATTAACTTTCTATTAGACTCAATTAACCCACCGTGGCCCACTTACCCAACATTAACTTTCTATTAGACTCAATTAACCCACCGTGGCCCACTTACCCAACATTAACTTTCTGTTAGACTCAATTAACCCAACGTGGCCCACTTACCCAACATTAACTTTCTATTAGACTCAATTAACCCACTGTGGCCCACTTACCCAACATTAACTTTCTATTAGACTCAATTAACCCACCGTGGCCCACTTACCCAACATTAACTTTCTATTAGACTCAATTAACCCACCGTGGCCCACTTACCCAACATTAACTTTCTATTAGACTCAATTAACCCACCGTGGCCCACTTACCCAACATTAACTTTCTATTAGACTCAATTAACCCACCGTGGCCCACTTACCCAACATTAACTTTCTATTAGACTCAATTAACCCACCGTGGCCCACTTAACCAACATTAACTTTCTATTAGACTCAATTAACCCACCGTGGCCCACTTACCCAACATTAACTTTCTATTAGACTCAATTAACCCACCGTGGCCCACTTACCCAACATTAACTTTCTATTAGACTCAATTAACCCACCGTGGCCCACTTACCCAACATTAACTTTCTATTAGACTCAATTAACCCACCGTGGCCCACTTACCCAACATTAACTTTCTATTAGACTCAATTAACCCAACGTGGCCCACTTACCCAACATTAACTTTTTATTAGACTCAATTAACCCACCGTGGCCCACTTTCCCAACATTAACTTTTTATTAGACTCAATTAACCCACCGTGGCCCACTTACCCAACATTAACTTTTTATTAGACTCAATTAACCCACTGTGGCCCACTTACCCAACATTAACTTTCTATTAGACTCAATTATCCCACCGTGGTCCACTTACCCAACATTAACTTTCTATTAGACTCAATTAACCCACCGTGGCCCACTTACCCAACATTAACTTTCTATTAGACTCAATTAACCCACCGTGGCCCACTTACCCAACATTAACTTTCTATTAGACTCAATTAACCCACCGTGGCCACTTTCCCAACATTAACTTTTTATTAGACTCAATTAACCCACCGTGGCCCACTTACCCAACATTAACTTTTTATTAGACTCAATTAACCACTGTGGCCCACTTACCCAACATTAACTTTCTATTAGACTCAATTATCCCACCGTGGTCCACTTACCCAACATTAACTTTCTATTAGACTCAATTAACCCACCGTGGCCCACTTACCCAACATTAACTTTCTATTAGACTCAATTAACCCACCGTGATCCACTTACCCAACATTAACTTTCTACTAGACTCAATTAACCTACTGTGGCCCACTTACCCAACATTAACTTTCTATTAGACTCAATTAACCCACCGTGGCCCACTTAACCAACATTAACTTTCTATTAGACTCAATTATCCCACCGTGGCCCACTTACCCAACATTAACTTTCTATTAGACTCAATTAACCCACTGTGGCCCACTTACCCAACATTAACTTTCTATTAGACTCAATTAACCCACCGTGTTCCACTTACCCAACATTAACTTTCTATTAGACTCAATTATCCCACCGTGGCCCACTTACCCAACATTAACTTTCTATTAGACTCAATTAACCCACCGTGGCCCACTTACCCAACATTAACTTTTTATTAGACTCAATTAACCCACCGTGGCCCACTTACCCAACATTAACTTTTATTAGACTCAATTAACCCACCGTGGCCCACTTACCCAACATTAACTTTTTATTAGACTCAACCCACCGTGGCCCACTTACCCAACATTAACTTTCTATTAGACTCAATTAACCCACCGTGGCCCACTTACCCAACATTAACTTTCTGTTAGACTCAATTAACCCACTGTGGCCCACTTACCCAACATTAACTTTCTATTAGACTCAATTAACCCACCGTGTTCCACTTACCCAACATTAACTTTCTATTAGACTCAATTATCCCACCGTGGTCCACTTACCCAACATTAACTTTCTATTAGACTCAATTAACCCACCGTGGCCCACTTACCCAACATTAACTTTCTATTAGACTCAATTAACCCACCGTGATCCACTTACCCAACATTAACTTTCTACTAGACTCAATTAACCTACTGTGGCCCACTTACCCAACATTAACTTTCTATTAGACTCAATTATCCCACTGTGGCCCACTTACCCAACATTAACTTTCTATTAGACTCAATTAACCCACCGTGTTCCACTTACCCAACATTAACTTTCTATTAGACTCAATTAACCCACCGTGGCCCACTTACCCAACATTAACTTTCTATTAGACTCAATTAACCCACTGTGGCCCACTTACCCAACATTAACTTTCTATTAGACTCAATTAACCCACTGTGGCCCACTTACCCAACATTAACTTTCTATTAGACTCAATTAACCCACTGTGGCCCACTTACCCAACATTAACTTTCTATTAGACTCAATTAACCCACTGTGGCCCACTTACCCAACATTAACTTTCTATTAGACTCAATTAACCCACCGTGGCCCACTTACCCAACATTAACTTTCTATTAGACTCAATTAACCCACTGTGGCCCACTTACCCAACATTAACTTTCTATTAGACTCAATTAACCCACTGTGGCCCACTTACCCAACATTAACTTTCTATTAGACTCAATTAACCCACCGTGGCCCACTTACCCAACATTAACTTTCTATTAGACTCAATTAACCCACCGTGGCCCACTTACCCAACATTAACTTTCTGTTAGACTCAATTAACCCAACGTGGCCCACTTACCCAACATTAACTTTCTATTAGACTCAATTAACCCACTGTGGCCCACTTACCCAACATTAACTTTCTATTAGACTCAATTAACCCACCGTGGCCCACTTACCCAACATTAACTTTCTATTAGACTCAATTAACCCACCGTGGCCCACTTACCCAACATTAACTTTCTATTAGACTCAATTAACCCACCGTGGCCCACTTACCCAACATTAACTTTCTATTAGACTCAATTAACCCACCGTGGCCCACTTACCCAACATTAACTTTCTATTAGACTCAATTAACCCACCGTGGCCCACTTAACCAACATTAACTTTCTATTAGACTCAATTAACCCACCGTGGCCCACTTACCCAACATTAACTTTCTATTAGACTCAATTAACCCACCGTGGCCCACTTACCCAACATTAACTTTCTATTAGACTCAATTAACCCACCGTGGCCCACTTACCCAACATTAACTTTCTATTAGACTCAATTAACCCACCGTGGCCCACTTACCCAACATTAACTTTCTATTAGACTCAATTAACCCAACGTGGCCCACTTACCCAACATTAACTTTTTATTAGACTCAATTAACCCACCGTGGCCCACTTTCCCAACATTAACTTTTATTAGACTCAATTAACCCACCGTGGCCCACTTACCCAACATTAACTTTTTATTAGACTCAATTAACCCACTGTGGCCCACTTACCCAACATTAACTTTCTATTAGACTCAATTATCCCACCGTGGTCCACTTACCCAACATTAACTTTCTATTAGACTCAATTAACCCACCGTGGCCCACTTACCCAACATTAACTTTCTATTAGACTCAATTAACCCACCGTGGCCCACTTACCCAACATTAACTTTCTATTAGACTCAATTAACCCACCGTGGCCCACTTTCCCAACATTAACTTTTTATTAGACTCAATTAACCCACCGTGGCCCACTTACCCAACATTAACTTTTTATTAGACTCAATTAACCACTGTGGCCCACTTACCCAACATTAACTTTCTATTAGACTCAATTATCCCACCGTGGTCCACTTACCCAACATTAACTTTCTATTAGACTCAATTAACCCACCGTGGCCCACTTACCCAACATTAACTTTCTATTAGACTCAATTAACCCACCGTGATCCACTTACCCAACATTAACTTTCTACTAGACTCAATTAACCTACTGTGGCCCACTTACCCAACATTAACTTTCTATTAGACTCAATTAACCCACCGTGGCCCACTTAACCAACATTAACTTTCTATTAGACTCAATTATCCCACCGTGGCCCACTTACCCAACATTAACTTTCTATTAGACTCAATTAACCCACTGTGGCCCACTTACCCAACATTAACTTTCTATTAGACTCAATTAACCCACCGTGTTCCACTTACCCAACATTAACTTTCTATTAGACTCAATTATCCCACCGTGGCCCACTTACCCAACATTAACTTTCTATTAGACTCAATTAACCCACCGTGGCCCACTTACCCAACATTAACTTTTTATTAGACTCAATTAACCCACCGTGGCCCACTTACCCAACATTAACTTTTTATTAGACTCAATTAACCCACCGTGGCCCACTTACCCAACATTAACTTTTATTAGACTCAACCCACCGTGGCCCACTTACCCAACATTAACTTTCTATTAGACTCAATTAACCCACCGTGGCCCACTTACCCAACATTAACTTTCTGTTAGACTCAATTAACCCACTGTGGCCCACTTACCCAACATTAACTTTCTATTAGACTCAATTAACCCACCGTGTTCCACTTACCCAACATTAACTTTCTATTAGACTCAATTATCCCACCGTGGTCCACTTACCCAACATTAACTTTCTATTAGACTCAATTAACCCACCGTGGCCCACTTACCCAACATTAACTTTCTATTAGACTCAATTAACCCACCGTGATCCACTTACCCAACATTAACTTTCTACTAGACTCAATTAACCTACTGTGGCCCACTTACCCAACATGAACTTTCTATTAGACTCAATTAACCCACCGTGTTCCACTTACCCAACATTAACTTTCTATTAGACTCAATTAACCCACCGTGGCCCACTTACCCAACATTAACTTTCTATTAGACTCAATTAACCCACTGTGGCCCACTTACCCAACATTAACTTTCTATTAGACTCAATTAACCCACCGTGTTCCACTTACCCAACATTAACTTTCTATTAGACTCAATTATCCCACCGTGGCCCACTTACCCAACATTAACTTTCTATTAGACTCAATTAACCCACCGTGGCCCACTTAAACATTAACTTTTTATTAGACTCAATTAACCCACCGTGGCCCACTTACCCAACATTAACTTTTTATTAGACTCAATTAACCCACCGTGGCCCACTTACCCAACATTAACTTTTTATTAGACTCAATTAACCCACCGTGGCCCACTTACCCAACATTAACTTTCTGTTAGACTCAATTAACCCACTGTGGCCCACTTACCCAACATTAACTTTCTATTAGACTCAATTAACCCACCGTGATCCACTTACCCAACATTAACTTTCTACTAGACTCAATTAACCTACTGTGGCCCACTTACCCAACATGAACTTTCTATTAGACTCAATTAACCCACCGTGTTCCACTTACCCAACATTAACTTTCTATTAGACTCAATTAACCCACTGTGGCCCACTTACCAACATTAACTTTCTATTAGACTCAATTATCCCACCGTGGCCCACTTACCCAACATTAACTTTCTACTAGACTCAATTAACCTACTGTGGCCCACTTACCCAACATTAACTTTCTATTAGACTCAATTAACCCACCGTGGCCCACTTACCCAACATTAACTTTCTATTAGACTCAATTATCCCACCGTGGCCCACTTACCCAACATTAACTTTCTATTAGACTCAATTAACCCACTGTGGCCCACTTACCCAACATTAACTTTCTATTAGACTCAATTAACCCACCGTGTTCCACTTACCCAACATTAACTTTCTATTAGACTCAATTATCCCACCGTGGCCCACTTACCCAACATTAACTTTCTATTAGACTCAATTAACCCACCGTGGCCCACTTACCCAACATTAACTTTTTATTAGACTCAATTAACCCACCGTGGCCCACTTACCCAACATTAACTTTTTATTAGACTCAATTAACCCACCGTGGCCCACTTACCCAACATTAACTTTTTATTAGACTCAATTAACCCACCGTGGCCCACTTACCCAACATTAACTTTCTATTAGACTCAATTAACCCACCGTGGCCCACTTACCCAACATTAACTTTCTGTTAGACTCAATTAACCCACTGTGGCCCACTTACCCAACATTAACTTTCTATTAGACTCAATTAACCCACCGTGTTCCACTTACCCAACATTAACTTTCTATTAGACTCAATTAACCCACCGTGGCCCACTTACCCAACATTAACTTTCTATTAGACTCAATTAACCCACTGTGGCCCACTTACCCAACATTAACTTTCTATTAGACTCAATTAACCCACCGTGTTCCACTTACCCAACATTAACTTTCTATTAGACTCCATTATCCCACCGTGGCCCACTTACCCAACATTAACTTTCTATTAGACTCAATTAACCCACCGTGGCCCACTTACCCAACATTAACTTTTTATTAGACTCAATTAACCCACCGTGGCCCACTTACCCAACATTAACTTTTATTAGACTCAATTAACCCACACGGCCCACTTACCCAACATTAACTTTTTATTAGACTCAATTAACCCACCGTGGCCCACTTACCCAACATTAACTTTCTATTAGACTCAATTAACCCACCGTGGCCCACTTACCCAACATTAACTTTCTGTTAGACTCAATTAACCCACTGTGGCCCACTTACCCAACATTAACTTTCTATTAGACTCAATTAACCCACCGTGTTCCACTTACCCAACATTAACTTTCTATTAGACTTAATTAACCCACTGTGGCCCACTTACCCAACATGAACTTTCTATTAGACTCAATTAACCCACCGTGTTCCACTTACCCAACATTAACTTTCTATTAGACTCAATTAACCCACTGTGGCCCACTTACCAACATTAACTTTCTATTAGACTCAATTATCCCACCGTGGCCCACTTACCCAACATTAACTTTCTATTAGACTCAATTAACCCACCGTGGCCCACTTACCCAACATTAACTTTTATTAGACTCAATTATCCCACCGTGGCCCACTTACCCAACATTAACTTTCTATTAGACTCAATTAACCCACCGTGGCCCACTTACCCAACATTAACTTTCTATTAGATTTGCAGGCAGAGCCAGGGGGAGACAGGGGGCTGATACTCAACATGGGACAGCTTCGGGAAGAATAGACCTCTGGGGAAACACTAAGAAAACACACATAGGCACTCAATGCACAGACACAATCTTTCACAAACCACATAGAAAGACGGAAGGCTGTGAGCGCAGGGACCAACGGTGGTTATGGGAAAGTGAAAGCGAGAGTAGAGGCGGAACCACGGCTGGTGGGTTCTCTTCCCCTTGCTCTCTCAGAGGAAGAGAGGAGGAAATGAAACATAAATAAAGGAGGGATCTATCAGGATTAATGGAGCCTGAGCCTCAACAGAGCTGGAGATTTAGACCTCCTTCCATCCTCTTTCCTTTATCCTTACAAATCCACTTCTCCACTCTTCTTTCCCCCCTTTTACCAGTGGTGGAAAACAAACTCAAAAGTCATACTTGAGTCAAAGTAAAGATACCTTAATAGAAAATGACTCAAGTAAAAGTGAAAGTCACCCAGTAAAAATGACTTGAGTAAAAGTCTAAGAGTTCTTGGTTTTAAATATACTTAAGTATCAAAAGTAAATGGAATTGCTAAAATGTACTTACGTATCAAAAGTAAAAGTAATTATAATTTCTAATTCCTCATATTATGCAAACCAGACAGCACAATTTCTAGTTTTAAAAAAATGTACAGATAGCCAGGGGCACACTACAACACTCTGAAATTAATTTGCAAACAAAGCATTTGTGTTTAGTGAGTCCGCCAGATCAGAGGCAGTAGGGATGACCAGGGATGTTCTCTGTTTAGTGAGTCCGCAGGGATAACCAGGGATGTTCTCTGTTGAGAGAGAGAGAGAGAGAGAGAGAGAGAGAGAGAGAGAGACAGAGGGATAGAGAGAGAGAGAGAGAGAGAGAGAGAGAGAGAGAGAGAGAGAGAGAGAGAGAAAGAGAGAGAGAGAGAGAGAGAGAGAGAGAGAGAGAGAGAGAGAGAGAGAGAAAGAGAGAGACAGAGGGAGAGAGAGAGAGAGAGAGAGAGAGAGAGAGAGAGATATTCAGGTGTAACTCTGCTACTGCTGCTGACAACCAGACCACCTTCCCCTCTACTGCTGCTGATGACAACCAGACCACCTTCCCCTCTACTGCTGCTGATGACAACCTGACCACCTTCCCCTCTACTGCTGCTGATGACAACCAGACCACCTTCCTCTCTACTGCTGCTGATGACAACCTGACCACCTTCCCCTCTACTGCTGCTGATGACAACCAGACCACCTTCCCCTCTACTGACGTTATATTTTGTTTCTCCTCAGCATTTTCCTTTCACAAAAAAATGTACTTGTAGATTCCAGGTGAAACAGACTCTCTGATGAGGGAAGCACTTAGCTGGAAGACTTGGCAGGGACTGTTGAAGTTTGATTCATCCCAACCAACCACCCAAGGCCCAGCCAAAAATAAAAACTCCCCTATTATTTCAGATGATGTGTTTCTAACAGCAGGAGATACTATTAGACAGAATATACACAGACATGTTGGGGCGGCAGGTAGCCTAGTGGTTAGAGTGTCAGACTAGTAACCGTAAAGGTTGCAAGATCGAATCCCCAAGCCGACAAGGTGAAACTCTGTCGCTCTGAACAAGGCAGTTAACCCACTGTTCCTAGGCCATCATTGAAAATAAGAATTTGTACTTAACTGACTTGCCAAGTTAAATAAAAATGTTACCTTGTAACATATTAAATTATCCCATGTCAGATGCACCTACATACATACAAGTAACTGCCATAATAAAGGGAACACCAACATAAAGTGTCTTAATAGGGTGTTGGGCCACAATGAGCCACCAGAACAGCTTCAATGTGCCTTGACATAGATTCTACAAGTGTCTGGAACTCTAATGTAGGGATGCAACATTATTCTTCCACAAGCAATTCTATCATTTGCTGTTCTATTGATGGTGTTGGAAAACACTGTCTCAGGTACCGTTCCAGAATCTCCCATAAATGTTCAATTGGGTTGAGATCTGGTGACAGACGGCCATGGCATGTGGTTTTCATGCTCATCAAATCATTCAGTGAGTACCCCCTGTATATAGCCCCGGTATTGTTATTTACTGCTGCTATTTAATTATTTGTTATTCTTATCTCTTACTTTTGTGGGAGATTTTCTTGCTGTAATGTTGGTTAAGGGCTTGTAAAGTAATTATTTCACTGTAAGGTTGTATTCGGCGCATGTGACAAATACAATTTGATTTGATTTGAGCACTCGTGGACTGGGGTTGGGGACATTGTCATCCTATGGGGGCATAGCCATGGTAGCCAAAATAATGGCCTGCCCAACATTTTTAAACATGACCCAAAGAATAACGGGATTTTATTTGCTTAAATAACTCAGGAACCACACCTGTGTGGAAGCAGCTTCTTTCAATATACTTTGTATCCCTCATTTACTCAAGTGTTTTCATTATTTTGGCAGTTACCTGTACCTACATCAGCCTCACTGCCGGTAAATGCCTGACAGATTCACGTGCTACAATAGCTCCCCCTAGTGTCAACTGTTTAAATGGCTACTGTTTTCTAAAGATTGTTGACTGGACTTAACTAAGACACAAATGTACTGAGTAATGCCAACATTCAATTAAAATGATAAATGTTTCAGTATATAGTATTAACCAAAACATTGGATCTGACAGCTTGAGTTTGACCCTTAATTAAGCCACTATGCCAGCAGGGTGTGTCCAAACCTAGGACACTAGAGGGCACCCACACCTCACTGATCACACCAGTATTCCCCAGACCAGCTCTCACCATGCTCCCTCTGCCTGGCTGTCGCCTGCAGCGCCTCATTCAAATTGAATTACACAGTGAAATAGGATTACATGATAGAGAACTATTGTTGGAGTCTGGAAGAAAAGTAGACTCAGTACATATTACACAAACACACATTCCTGTCTGGCATGTCTTATTTAACTAGGCAAGTCAGTTAAGAACAATGACAGCCTAGGAACAGTTGGTTAACTGCCTTGTTCAGGGGAAGAACGACACATTTGTACCTTGACAGGTCAGGGATCTTACAACCATTTCGGTTGCTAGTCCAACGCTCTAACCACTAGGCTACGCTGCCGCCCCATTCTGATTCACGGCTTGAATAAAACTAGACTGGGAGAATATATTGTTACACATGCTATTCCCTGGTGTAGCATGACGACTTATTTTAGCATTCAGCCTCTGCTTATCTTGAGTGAGTAAAGAAACTGAGTTATGGGCCTATAACAATGTGTGGTTGTGAATGCATGTGTATGAATGAAACAGTGCTGATTTAGAGACACTTTATTATGGCTGGTGTTCCACTAGATAGTGGGTTGGGGAGCTGATATCCCTTTATAGACGGCTTGCTGCTTCTTCCATGACCCTCTCTGGTACACAGGGACGCCTCTGAGGCAGAATACAATTAAAAAGAGGGAAGTTTATAGAGTCTAAAATAATCTAGCAGACATCTAGAGCCCTCCTGAGCCTGGGTACTCATTCTTAACCTTCATCAGCATTTAGTGGTGCGTAATGAGAATAGAAAGGGGGACTATTGAATATGCGTGTGTGTGTGTGTGTGTGTGTGTGTGTGTGTGTGTGTGTGTGTGTGTGTGTGTGTGTGTGTGTGTGTGTGTGTGTGTGTGTCAGATGGATAGAGGAGAGCACATGTCAGAGACCTCCTTCTCTTTGATGTCTCAGTCATATGGCTGATTGACACACTCCACAGAGACCTTATCCTCCAGTCACCTCTGACCTCAGTCTTGCATGAGGGTAGAGTCTCTGGCCATCACACATTTATAGCTAATTAACCCCTGAACTGAGATCAATTAACCCTGTAACATCACCTTAATAGATAGCCAAACAAGCTGGATTAACACATAAAGACAACTCCAAACAATGGTCAAAGGGTAAAGTAACATTAGAGATCCAGAGGAAAGCAGGAAGCTGAGGAAAAGATATCATCTATCAGATAGAAAAAAAGGTAGACTGATAGACAGACAGAACCGGACTGACTGAACCAGACAGACAGACAGACAGACAGACAGACAGACAGACAGACAGACAGACAGACAGACAGACAGACAGACAGACAGACAGAACCGGACTGACTGAACCACACAGACAGAACCGGACTGACTGAACCAGACAGACAGACAGACAGACAGACAGACAGAACCGGACTGACTGAACCAGACAGACAGACAGACAGACAGAACCGGACTGACTGAACCAGACAGACAGACAGACAGACAGAACCGGACTGACTGAACCAGACAGACAGACAGACAGACAGAACCGGACTAACTGAACCAGACAGACAGACAGACAGAACCGGACTGACTGAACCAGACAGACAGACAGACAGAACCGGACTGACTGAACCAGACAGACAGACAGACAGAACCGGACTGACTGAACCAGACAGACAGACAGAACCGGACTGACTGAACCAGACAGACAGAACCGGACGGACTGACTGAACCAGACAGACAGACAGACATATAGACAGACTGAACCAGACAGACAGAACTTTATGTTTCTATCTAATGAAGTGGAAGTAGAGCCGAGCAGTGAGCAGCAGCAGTAATATGCTGAAGTGGCCAGATATCCAGTAGTCCGGCCCATTAACCTGCTCCTAATGAACTGTGTTATAGGAAATGTTTTTATTAATCACACAGCACCGGGTGACACACGTGTGCTCTCCAGGCTCACTGTGTACATCAATAAGCTTCAACGAGGCTGTAGATTGACTAGACACCCTGCAGGAAACTACACCAGGGCCAAGCAAGCTGCTCACAGCGTTCATGTGTCCATCAGAATGAAAAGGAATCAATTCAGCTTCGGGACTGACATAACAAAGTCAGAACCGGCCCTAACCAACAAGGGAAGTTCCTGTCCTTCAGATGTCATTGAGGAAAACGTTCTGCATGCCCCATGTGTGTTGGCATTGGTTAACACTGAAATGTGACTGTGACATGGTCATGATCACCACCTGTTGCACACAGCAGGTGAACCACAATGGTCAGAGACAGTCTGTTAGTCTACAGAAGGTCATAGAAAAGTTTATTCCAATCATTTGCATCAATATCTTAATTCCCTAAATGGATTAAATGGGTTTCCAAACAGCAGCCATCATACATAATGACATGCTTGGTTCCACTGACATAATGTGTGCAAAAGTGCAAACCAGTCAATTAGTTTAGTAGAACCACAGTGGATTTGACTATATTCTGCTTGACTGCTGATGAGAAATAGTGTGAGGGCATGAGAGAGAGATAGTTGGGGGCACAGGCATGAGGGGTAGAGAGAGAGAGAGAGATAGTTGGGGGCACAGGCATGAGGGGGTAGAGAGAGAGAGAGAGATAGTTGGGGGCACAGGCATGAGGGGTAGAGAGAGAGAGAGAGAGATAGTTGGGGGCACAGGCATGAGGGGTAGAGAGAGAGAGAGAGAGAGAGAGAGAGAGAGAGAGAGAGAGAGGCATGAGGGGTAGAGAGAGAGAGAGAGAGAGAGAGAGAGAGATAGTTGGGGGCACAGGCATGAGGGGTAGAGAGAGAGAGAGAGAGAGAGAGATAGTTGGGGGCACAGGCATGAGGGGTAGAGAGAGAGAGAGAGATAGTTGGGGGCACAGGCATGAGGGGTAGAG
This sequence comes from Oncorhynchus tshawytscha, assembly GCF_018296145.1. Lineage (NCBI taxonomy): Eukaryota > Metazoa > Chordata > Actinopteri > Salmoniformes > Salmonidae > Oncorhynchus > Oncorhynchus tshawytscha. Next base: position 19,319,753 of record NC_056455.1, on the reverse strand, counting down.
AGAGAGAGAGAGAGAGAGATAGTTAGTTGGGGGCACAGGCATGAGGGGTAGAGAGAGAGAGAGAGAGAGAGAGAGAGAGAGAGAGAGATAGTTGGGGGCACAGGCATGAGGGGTAGAGAGAGAGAGAGAGAGAGAGAGAGAGATAGTTGGGGGCACAGGCATGAGGGGTAGAGAGAGAGAGAGAGAGAGAGAGAGAGATAGTTGGGGGAGATAGTTGGGGGCACAGGCATGAGGGGTAGAGAGAGAGAGAGAGAGAGAGAGAGAGAGAGAGAGATAGTTGGGGGCACAGGCATGAGGGGTAGAGAGAGAGAGAGAGAGAGAGAGAGAGAGAGAGAGAGAGATAGTTGGAGGCACAGGCATGAGGGGTAGAGAGAGAGAGAGATAGTTGGGGGCACAGGCATGAGGGGCAGAGAGAGAGAGAGAGAGAGAGAGAGAGAGATATAGTTGGGGGCACAGGCATGAGGGGCAGAGAGAGAGAGAGATATCGTTGGGGGCACAGGCATGAGGGGCAGAGAGAGAGAGAGACTGTTTAAACGTCAATGCCTGTGTACGATTCCTTGTCAGTCCACACACGCAGATATGAGCAACGCCAAGGATTCCATTAATCAACTCGGCTTCACCCCGGTGGATATACACTGATACAGCCGAACAGATAGCATCTACTTCATTCTCACTCACACGGTTGCAGGTTGAGCAGGAATTGCATACACTATTTTTCGTGGATGGTAATGCGGTACATTCTCATGGATTTCCAATGTTCTAGTGATTGGACTCAAACCCGGGAAAAGTAAAAGGACAGGTGCGTGTTGAAGGAGCCCAGGTGTAGCAGCTGAGCCTGCGTTGGACATGGGACCCTATCTTAGCTTTGGGGAATACAGTGCGGGAGGAATAGCGTCTTCGTGAAGGAAAGCTGACTTCGGGCTGAAGCGGGAATCTGAGGCACTGCGCGCGGCAGAAAAATGCGTTCCAACCACGGCTTTATCTTGCTTCTCCTTAACGGAACAGCGTGCTTGGTAAGCAAGAGGGGCGGCGGTGCCCAGCAGTGTATAAAAAAAAGTTACACCAGTCATATGTGTGTCTGTGTCCATAGTTCCATGTTCATTCACCCCCATCGTTAATAGGCTACCTCTTCCTTCAGACATGTGCCACTCATTTGTTTGGCGAAAAGTGAAGGGAATTAACCGTGCATTTGGTGTCGCACGAGCTACTGGACCCTACAAGGTTCCCTCTCCCAGGGCAGAGACCCGCGTCAGTGAGTAAGCTGTGAGCGGTTGCCATGGATAGCATGCTGCGCCACGGACAACAGTCCCGTACATTAAGTGTGCCTCGAAACTCCATATTGGAGTTCCTCGGTTGAAGCCTATTCTATCCGTTGCTGAAGTTATTTATTGATGGACAACGAAAGAGGACTGACTCTCTTTGACCGATCATTACTATATGTTATTAAATAAAAATTGAAAGATAACTTAATAATGGTACAAAGGCGAGACGAATAGGCTACCTGGCATGAGACACAGTGCAACGTGTCCCCCATACAGGTAATGTCTGGTCAATATTTGAATGTTTAATTGTGCAAGGTTGAGTAAAAAAAAAATTAAAAAGGAATTTCTAGAATTTTATATTGACCACTAGCTGTTTATTGCAGGCAACACAAATCGACGTTAGTGCACTGTAGCCGTTGCCATTTCAGGTATCACACTGTGCAACCTGGTGTATACTCAAATCAAAATGATGTTGTGATTGATGATCTGCAATTACCACAGGATGAGTCCTGGTAAATGTAACGATGTTAATGAGATAAACATAACTAACATCAAGATGAAACTAAGTGCCTTATGGGGCATGTTTATTGACCATGTTGTGTGCAAAATTTTAGCCTAGACTTTAATTTTCTAAACAAATTTACGTGATCATGCTTTACATGTATATCTATATATAGAGCAACAATGTAATTTGGCCAATTTAGAGGCAAATTGTAGCATCAAGAACAAAAACTGAATGACGGAGGCTAAATTCAAGTGTTGTCGCAAGGTTGCTTCTTTGACGTGTTCTGTTGTGACACCTTTGTGTCAGAGCGGCCGACCTTGTGGCTTTGTAAAGGCACACACACTGAATAACCTTGGGCGCTTCTGACTGAACAAAGACTGTAGTCTACAGGTGAAATGTAGGCTAATAATCAAGTATTCAAAGAGTTATTACCCATTGGGTACAGATGTCAGTTCAACGTCTAGTTATCGTTGAGTTGGCAACTAATGTAAAGTCAAGGTGAAATCAACAAAACATGTCACCATGTCGTTGGATTTAGGTTATAAAAGTTGGGTGAAAAAATACGAAATCCACTTATGTTGATTATTTTTATCAAATCAAATCAGTTTTCCACAATGATTCAATGTCATAACATTGATTTATTTGATTGAAATGGCGTGGAAACAAGTTGATTAAACCAGTTTTTGCCCACTGGTTAGTTGCCTAATCCAGGATTTTAAGCACAACAAATTCGTAAAATATAGTAAGAATTGGAAATAACTTCAACTTCAGAAATCCTGCAAAAAAATGATTTAAAAAAATATTGCGGCATGTAACCACAGAGTTTCTAAACCCAGAGGTGCAACATCGCAAGACTTCCTGGGAACACTTGCGAATCAAACCAAGCAGAGCAGGCTGGGGTTTGAGAAGTCAGTGAGAGAAGTGACATAATTTCCTTAGTTGTTAATTTTCTTGAAATCTAAAGGCACAACCTAGATTCGAGCCAACGTCTTAATTAAGTAGTTTAACATATTTTTACTCCAACCTTGTGAAAGTGACAAACTGACACCTTTTCATTTTCCTCAAAACCAACATTATATCGAAGCACTGCCTTTAATTTGACGGCTGTGTTTGATTTGACATTGCAGTTCCCTTTAGACTCAGTGACTTGTTTCAGCCCACTAGCCAACATCACCATGACATTGCCTATATGTGTGATTTGGGATTTCTATTGGAGAAGCAGTTTCTGCCAACATACTGTGCTGTCTTTGATGTAACATAAGAAATGGATGACTTGGTACACAATTTGATGAGGTAGTACACAAAAAACGGGGACAACCTTTGGCTCTTGAGCACCACTTTCAAAACTACTGGCTGAAATGATACAAAAGTTTGAGAGTGCATCTTAAAGTAGGTAACCTATTTTAAATAAAGACATAGGCCACTGTTTAGTCTACGTGAAATTAAAATGAGATTATGAATCCTTCAAAATAAAAGTCATCATCAGGCCAAATGTTCCACCGTCTCAAAATTATTTTTCTTCATTGATTGAACATTTGTCAAAAATTTGGGTCGTAAGACATATTATTAATAGATGACATTGGCCCTATTACTTGACAAATTGAATAAATGTTCCCCTTCCATTTCCTCCCATCTAAGAGAGAGATTTTAGGAGTCGGAGAGCATGTTTACACTTCAAGGTGTATGTTCACACATGCTTGCCACATACTCTCAAATGCAGCAGCTTTGCACTAATGATGTAATTAATTGGAGTGCAGTTTCTATCAATATTCTACCATGTTGCCTATCTAAAAACCGTGGCGCACCACATCTCTCAGCAGGGAATCTTGGGTAATTCATTAGCAGCATGACATTGATAAATTATAGAGCAATTCATAAATTATCCAACTTATTACACAATAGAGCTCGGATTAATAATGATAGACCATGCATTTATATTCAAATTCAGGAGATTTCCCTATTGTACCGCCCCACTCAATATCAGTGTGTAGCCTTTGTCTCTAGGGTGTATAAACCCACTCTGTCTGGATGGAAATAAGGTTATTAATACTCTATCAACACGAAGAAAGCAACAATGATGTGATGGATTTAGCGTCTCAAATGTTAATTACTATGCCAAGCATTGGTTGATATGAATCATATAAACAGTCTTAGTCAGAGTGCTTTGAAATTGACTGCTATGCTGAGAAATTATAGTACGTTTTTGGCGAGGGTTTAGCAATGTTTCATTCTATGACATGCAGCTCAGAGATGGGATTCATTTGTTTTTAATGGACCAAATGGCTCGAGCATTCAGTGTTATACAGTCAAGAGCCTATTACAACAAATGTGTTGGTTAAATGTTTATATTAGGGCTATTAACTCAGCACTAGTCTCATAGCAATACCATTAGATCCTTACAGTATGACAGGCCATATCAGGGGTTATTGTGCTTTCTCCAGGTTCACACGCACACACACACACACCACACACACACAGATCGAGAGAGAAAGAGAAAGACAGAGTGAGAGACTGGTAAGGGGAGTCTGGCTCCTAGCATATCCACTGTGTGCCTTGTGGCCATGCTCATAATGACTGGGGTTACAAAAGGGGTGAATAAGGAAGAGAGTGCAGAAAGGGAGAGTTAGCAGTCAAATACAGGGCGAGGGACAGCCTAGTGTGGATAGGATAGAACAAGACAAGGAGAGAAATGTGTAGAACAGCATACAACAAGAACAGAGAGTATGGAGAGAGACAGAATTAAATGAAAGAGTTGGGGGAGAGAAAGACTGAGGGAAGGAGAAGGATTGAAATGGATAGAGCGTAGAATAGATGGAGGAGTAACAGTAGTAGTAATAATAATAATACATTTTATTTGGTGGACACCTTTCAGGACACTCAAGGACATATTCCATTAACAGGGTTTTGATTTAGGGGGTTGGGTTGGGAATAGGTAAATGGAAGGGTTTAGGGGTTAGGGTTGGGAATAGGCAAAGGGAAGGGTTTAGGAGAAGGGTTTGGGTTTAGGGGGTAGGGTTGGGAATAGGCAAAGGGAAGGGTTTGATAAGGGTTTTGGTTTAGGGGTCGGGTTGGGAATAGGCAAATGGAAGGGTTTAGGGGAAGGGTTTGGGTTTAGGGGTAGGGTTGGGAATAGGCAAAAGGAAGGGTTTGATAAGGGTTTTGGTTTAGGGGGTCGGGTTGGGAATAGGCAAATGGAAGGGTTTAGGGGAAGGGTTTGGGTTTAGGGGGTTTAATAGGGGGGTTTGGGTTTAGGGGGTAGGGTTGGGAATAGGCAAAGGGAAGGGTTTGGGTTTAGGGGATCGGGTTGGGAATAGACAAAGGGAAGGGTTTAGGGTAAGGGTTTGGGTTTAGGGGTAGGTTTGTGAATAGAAAAAGGGAAGGGTTTAGAGGGTAGGGTTGGGAATAGGCAAAGGGACGAGTTTAGGGTAAGGGTTTGGGTTTAGGGGGTGGGTTTGGGAATAGAAAAAGGGAAGGGTTTAGGGGGTAGGGTTGGGAATAGGCAAAGGGACGGGTTTAGGGTAAGGGTTTGGGTTTAGGGGGTAGGTTTGGGAATAGAAAAAGGGAAGGGTTTAGGATAAGGGTTTGGGTTTGGGGGGGGACACATGGATACTGAGAAGGTGTGTAGGACAGAGTCAGGTTATAGGCTACAGGTTATAGGCTTCCTATGAAGAGGGGTGTTTTGAGGAGGTTTTTGAATAAGAGGACTGTGGCTTCATGTTGTATGTGTGGGCGTAGTGCATTCCAGAGCCTGGGTGCCGAGCAGCTGAAGGCCCAGGCACCCATGGTGGAGAGGCAGAATGGGGGGGTGACAAGGAGACCAGCAGTGGAGGAGCGGATGGAGCGAGAGGGGGCGTAGACTATGAAAAGTTCAGAGAGGTCGGTGGATGCCAGGTTGTGGAGGCTTTGTAGGTGAAGAGGAGTGTCTTAAAGTCAGTACAGGATTGCACAGGGAGACAGTGTAGATTGATGAGGATTGGTGTGATGTGTTCAGTCGATCTGGTGTGGGTGAGGATTCTGGCAGCATAGTTCTGGAGAGTTTGATGAGGATACCAGGGAGGAGAGGGCTGCAGTAGTCCAGTCGGGAGGTGATGAAGGCATGGATGAGGGTTTCGGTGCAGTAGTATGCAAGTGATAAGAAGTTAATTGTACTGGTAAAACTAAGACAATACTGTATATTACACATTCACAATCTCGCTTTCTCACTCACGCATGCACGCACGCGCACACACACACACCACACACACACACCACAGGGACGCGTGAGGGGTTATTTGCCATGGAGCACTGGTCTGAAATTTGCATTGTAACCTTCAAACAGCAGGGATCACCAGGGATGAAGGAGCTCTGCTCTCACACACTCATTCAGTGAACTCACACTCTACCCAGTTTTGGAGAGGCAGGCACGTATTGAACAAGGACTTCTATAGGCTAGAAGCCTCAGGTACTCAGAGACCTTGAGAGGTTGCACATGTCCTCCACACTCCACAGATTGTCACCCACTATACATACAGTAGTTGTCAGAGATCAGGATTTCCATTGTATTAACTATAGTTTTACAATTCTAAGGTTAAGGGGAAATGGAATGGGAACAACAGAGAGTAGCCATAGGCCAATAGAGGTGTGTGGAATATTCGCCCAGTAAGAGATCTGAGGTGATGTCCAAGGATCTGAAGTGGCTCTGGACTTTCGTGGGTTTTAACGTTAGTTGCGCTCCCTTTCCATGGTGCTGAAAACGTCTTCTATGTTCCCGTGTTAGTTGCGATTCCTGTCCATGGTGCTGAAACATCAGTGTGACATCTTAAGTATTACCTGGGGCTTCTCCCAACGAAGTTACGCTGCAGACAGCACTCTGATCTATACAGCTCTATGTTTTCTGGTTATAGGCCGGGCATCTGCAGCTACATGACTGATCTATGTTTATACAGCTGTGTGTTGTATGAGCTTTATGTATATGTTGAGCATCAGGGTCTGTTCTCACTGATCTGTTTTCACTCCAGCCTTTCTACCCCTGTCCACTATGAAGTCTATAGGATCATTACATATCTGACATCTAGTTGCCAGTGCAATTTTAGGTGTTCGTATTTTCAACTCTTCATATTGAAGAAAGATATTAAACAGAGCATCTTTCCACAGCGTGTTGTGTTATTTAAGGTTAAGAGATTGGCTGAGGGTCATTTTAACCACATGCACCTCTTTTCCCCTCTTGTCTTGTCAGAAGTCTTTGAGTCATCTGTCTTAGATACCCAGCCCTCCCTTCACAGTCAGTGACCTTGTCCACCCAGATTCATCCCTCACTAAGCAGGACAACACCAGCCATGCTCCCCCTGTACAACAACAATACATCCAAAGCATTCCAAACTGAGACAGAGAGACACAGACTGCACATGGCCACACAAATATGGTACAATACAGCAATGCTGTATCAACACAAACACATTAGATGACTGCCGATGCAAAGCTGTGCATTATAGTCCTGCCTCTCTGTCTTGCTGTCTCCAGGTTCAATCACAGCCTCAAACAGTATCAATCAGTCACAAACAGGACAGTTATACTATGGCCTCACAAACACAGATAAGCTATAACCATATCTCTGTCTCTCATTTTCTGTATGGATTGTTTTGTTTAACCTTTGTCTATCCAGGTTTCATTGAGATCAAAAGTCTTTCACAAGATGGACCAGGTCCAAGACAAGAGCAGGCAGGGTCACGGTGTAACAAGAGGTTACAGACATTAAAACACCTCCCTGTGGACAATGGATTCTTATTGTACTTCAATAATTCCTCCAACAGACTAGAGCTAGACAGACACACTACAGTGAATGAGAGGAGCTTTAGAGAAGAGGCAGAGAAAAGGTCCAGTGGTGTTATTATGGACAGGCTGTCACTTCCTGCTCGGGTTATAAAACAGCTTGAGTTATGCGCAGGCATGGCATGGACGACCCTAGAGGTGCGCCATTCTCCTGCCCACCCAGCGAGTACCCCAGTGCTGGCCCTCAGGCCGCCCTCAGCCCCCCAGGCCCTCAGCATCCCCTGCTGCCTGATTGACTGACATACAGCAGTAGAGAGAGGCATGATAGGTAGAGGGAGATTGTGCTCTGTGACACATCACCAGACAGGCACAAAGCTGCCTGTCCACAGACAGAAAACACTTTTCTGAAGAAGCGCAATTGTCAAATCATATTATACAGATGTAGATCTTGCCGTGAAATTCTTACTTACAAGCCCTTAACCAACAATGCAGTTTGAAGAAAATAAGAGCTAAGAAAATATTTACCAAATAAACAAAAGTAAAAAAAGGAACACAATAAAATAACAAAGGCTATATACAGGGGGTACCGGTACCAAGTCAATGTGCGGGGGTACAGGTTAGTCGAGGTAGTTGAAGTAATATGTACATGCAGGTAGGGCTAACGTAACTATGCATAGATAATGAGCAGCGAGTAGCAGCAATATAAAGAAAGGGAGGAGGGTGAAGGTCAATGCAAATAGTCTGGGTAGCTGTTTGATTCATTATTCAACAGTCTTATGGTTTGGGGGTAGAAGTGGTTAAGGAGCCTTTTGGACCAAGACTTGGCGTTCTGGTACCGCTTGCCGTGCGGTAGCAGAGAGAACAGTCTACGACTAGGCTGACTGGAGTCTTTGACAATTTTTGGGGCCTTCCTCTGACACTGCCTAGTATATAGGTTGTGGATGGCAGGAAGCTTGGCCCCTGTGATGTACTGGGCCATACGCACTACCCTCTGTAGCGCCTTACGGTCAGATGCCGAGCAGTTACCATATCAGGCCGATCAGGATGCTCTCGATTGCACAGCTGTAGAACTTTTTGAGGATCTGGGACCCATGCCAAATCTTTTCAGTCTGCTGAGGGGGAATAGGTGTTGTCGTGTCCTCTTCACTGTGTTTGGAAAATAATCGTTTGTTGGTGATGAACTTGAAGCTCTCGATCCGCTCTACTACAGCCCCATTGATGTAAATGGGGGAGTGTTCGGCCCTCCTTTTCCTGTAGTCCACGATCAGCTTCTTTGTGTTGCTCATGTTAAGGGAGAGGTTATTGTCCTGGCACCACCCGGCCAGGTCTCTGCCCTCCTCCCTATAGGCTGTCTCATCGTTGTTGGTGATCAGGCCTACCACCGCTGTGTTGTCAGCTAACTTAATGATGGAGTCGTGCTTGGCCACGCAGTCATGGGTGAACAGGGAGTACAGGAGGGGACTAAGAATGCACCCCTAAGGGGCCCCCGTGTTGAGGATCAGCGTAGCACATGCGTTGTTGCCTATCCTTACCACCTGGGGGTGGCCCATCAGGAAGTCCAGGATCTAGTTGTGGCGGGAGCTGTTTAGTCCCAGCGTCCTTAAATTAGTGATGAGCTTTGTGGGTGCTATGGTGTTGAATGCTGAGCTGTAGTCAATTAACAGCATTCTCACATAGGTGTTCCTTTTGTCCAGGTGGAAAAGGGCAGTGTGGAGTGCAATTGAGATTGCGCCATCTGTGGATCTGTTGGGGCGGAATGCGAATTGTAGTGGGTCTAGGGTATCCGGGATGATGGTGTTGATGTGAGTCATGACCAGCCTTTCAAGCACGTCATGCCTACAGACGTGAGTGCTATGGGGCGGTAGTCATTTAGGCAGGTTACCTTAGTGTTCTTGGGCACAGGGACTATAGTGGTCTGTTTGAAACACATAGGTATTACAGACTCGGTCAGAAAGAGGTTGAAAATGTCTGTGAAGACACATGCTCTGAGTACATGTCCTGGTAATCAGTCTGGCCCGCGGTCTTGTGAATGTTGATTTGTTTAAAGGTCTTACTCACATCGGCTATGGAGAGTGTAATCACACAGTCGTCTGAAACAGCTGGTGCTCTCATGCTTGATTCAGTGTTATTTGCCTTAAAGCGAGCATAAATTGCATATAGCCTGTCTGGTAGGCTTGTGTCACTGGGCAGCTCGCGGCTGGGTTTCCCATTGTAGTCAGTAATAGTATGCAAGCCCTGCCACATCCAACGTTCACAGTGCCGGTGTCGTAGGATTCAATCTTAGGCCTGTGTTGACGCTTTGCCTGTTTTATGGTTCGTCAGAGGGCGTAGCGGAATTTCTTATAAGTGTCCTGCTGCTTGAAAGCGGCAGCTCTAGCCTTTCTGCTTGGTGTGAATGTTGCCTGTAATCCATGGCTTCTGGTTGGGATATGTACGTACGGTCATTGTGGGGACGACATGATCAATGCACTTATTGATGAAGCCGGTGAGTGAAGTGGTATACTCCTCAATGCCATCGGATGAATCCCAGAATTTGTATTTTTTTAAACTAAGCAAGTCAGTTAAAAACAAATTCGTATTTACAATGACGGCCTACCCAAACATAACTGGGCCAATTGTGCGCCGCCCTATGGGACTCCCAATCACGGCCGGATGCGATACAATCTGGAATCGAACCAATATCTGTAGTGATGCCTCTAGCACTGATATGCAGTGCCTTAGACCGCTGCCCCACTCGGGAGCCAACATATTCCAGTTTGTGCTAGCAGTCCTGTAGCTAAGCTTCCACATCATCTGACCACTTCCGTATTGAGCGATTCATTGGTACTTCCTGCTTTAGTTTTTGCTAGTACGCAGGAGTCAGTAGGATAGAATTATGGTCAGATTTGCCAAATGGATGGCGAGGGAGAGCTTTGTACTGGTCTCTGTGCGTGGAGTGAATGTGGTCTAGAGTTGTTTTTCCACTGGTTGCACATGTGACATGCTGCTAAAAATGAGGTAAAACGGATTTAAGATTTCCTGCATTAAAGTCCCCGGCCACTAGGAGCACCGCTTCTGGATGAGCATCTTCTTGTTTGCTTATGGCCTTATACAGCTCGTTGAGTGCAGTCTTAGTGCCAGCATCGGTTTTTGATGGTAAATGGACAGCTACGAAAAATATAGATGAAAACTCTCGTAGTAGATTGTGTGGTCTACAGCTTATCATTATGTACTCTACCTCAGGTGAGCAAAACCTAGAGAGTTCCTCAATATTAGAGACCACGCACCAGCTGTTATTGACAAATTGACACAGACCACCACCCCTCGTCTTACCAGAGGTAACTGTCTTGCCGATGCATGGAAAACCCAGCCAACTCTATATTATCCATGTCGTTGTTCAGCCAACTCGGTGGAACATAAGATATTACAGTTTTTAATGTCCCGTTGGTAGGATAGTCTCGAACAGAGCTCATCCAGTTTATTCTCCAGTGATTGCACCTTGGCCAATAGGACGGATGGTAGAGCCGGGTTATCAACTCACCAACTAATTCTCACAAGGCACCCGGATCTGCGGCCCCTGTATCTCCATCTCCTCTATATGTGAATGACGGGGATTTGGGCCTGGTCCGGGAGCAGCAGTATATCCTTTGCGTAATCGCTGTTCTGATATCCAGAAGCTCTTTTCAGTCATAAGAGACGGTAGCAGAAATATTACGTACAAAAATAAGTTACAAGCAACGTGAAAAAACACAAAAGAGCACAATTGTTTAGGAGCCCGTGAAACAGCAGCCATCCCCTCCGGGTCCATTGTGTGGCATGGATGACCCTAGAGATGTGCCTTTCTCCTGCCCAACCAGTTGTGGCATTCTCCTCTGAAACACTGGGGCACATAGAAAAAAGGGCATTGGATGAATTGTTCCTGGTTGATTGGTTGACAGTAGGTTGGGGCGGGAGGTCCTGTATAAACACAAACTCACTTCCTTGACAACTTCCTTCACAACTGCTCTGCTGTCAACCAATCATGTCAATGCGGAGCTATACAGAGCCCTCTGCATTGTTAAAGAATTTGAGAGCACGCGGCAATGCCGTACAGAGCTTGATTTGGTGTCTGCATGCCTCTGGAGACTCTGCAATTGCGTCACACCCTCCATACGAAGCCTCCGACCACATTTTCAGATCAAGCATAAATTGGCTTTAAGTCATAAATTGGCTCTAATTCAATAGAATTAGAAGTAATTTCACCTTTGATTATTAGGAAGGCAGCGTCACACTATTTTATTCCTCTGAGAATGCTAGCCACTTGAGAGCTTCCTGTTTGTGCTGAATATACTTTTATTTATGTAAATAAAAAGTTATCTCAAGAACAAACAGCTTTAGAGAGCGGACGGTGGCGGAACTCCTTTTTACTGGAAATAGAAGCAGGTTTATTAGAAGAGGGGACATCTGTCACCATCTGCTACTACAAAGAGACCACTAGTGATGTCCTCCTGATGATGCAGTGGGCTATGGGTCCCAAACTGACCTCACGAGGATGTGACGGGGGCTCCTGGTGACATCATCAGGGGTGATGGGGCTTCTGCCGACCTCACCAGTCTGTGACGGGGCTCCTGGTGACATCATCAGGGGTGATGGGGATTCTGCTGACCTCACCAGTCTGTGACGGGGCTCCTGGTGACATCATCAGGGGGTGATGGGGATTCTGCTGACCTCACCAGTCTGTGACTGGCTGTTTGGTTACAGTAGGGAAGGAGAAAAGACACAGAAGTATCTACCCACTCCAACAACCAGCTGACTTAGGGACCTCCAGGGTATAGTCCTGAGATGTTGAAGTGATCTGAAGGACTAGAGTACTATATGTCTCCAAGGGTAGTGCTCTGCTCTGGATGGGTTTTCTGTTTACTGTTCTAGAACAGACTGAGTTTGTACTGTAGCTTAAAGGAGATGAATGATGTCGGTTGGAGCCGTGACAATGTCGATGGAGATGTCCACACACTGTTGATGTTTGTACTATAACCAGACAGAAAAGACAGTTAATACTAACTATGTCCACTGATATGACCTCAAATGAAAGTTAAGCCCAGTATTCCACAGTGCATCACCACAGAGAGAGAGTGTGTTAGAGAGAGTTAGATGGAGGGAGAGATAGAGAGAGGGAGGGAGGTAGGTAGAGGGAGAGAGAGAGAGTCCAGTCCCCACTCAGGTCCTCTCAGACAGGTGGGCATATACAGTAGTAGAACTCTGCTTTAATCAGTTCTATCCCATCAACCCCTGCTCTCGCTCTCCTCCTGCTATCCTGCTCCAGCACCGCACTCCACTCAGCTGCCTTGTCGATATCTTATAATGTACAAATTTGATAGCCAATTCAGAGCAAGGTCTCTCCCTCAGCATACTAAATGAAGCTGCAGGTCCAGTGGGATGGTAGAACTGAACTTGTCCAAAATGAGTAAAGAGTTCAAAACAGAGAGAAAGTGGCTGAATGTAGTGAGTTCATCCACCCAGCATAGAGCTGAATGTAGTGAGTTCATCCACCCAGCATAGAGCTGAATGTAGTGAGTTCATCCACCCAGCATAGAGCTGAATGTAGTGAGTTCATCCACCCAGCATAGAGCTGAATGTAGTGAGTTCATCCACCCAGCATAGAGCTGAATGTAGTGAGTTCATCCACCCAGCATAGAGCTGAATGTAGTTAGTTCATCCACCCAGCATAGAGCTGAATGTAGTGAGTTCATCCACCCAGCATAGAGCTGAATGTAGTTAGTTCATCCACCCAGCATAGAGCTGAATGTAGTGAGTTCATCCACCCAGCATAGAGCTGAATGTAGTTAGTTCATCCACCCAGCATAGAGCTGAATGTAGTTAGTTCATCCACCCAGCATAGAGCTGAATGTAGTGAGTTCATCCACCCAGCATAGAGCTGAATGTAGTGAGTTCATCCACCCAGCATAGAGCTGAATGTAGTTAGTTCATCCACCCAGCATAGAGCTGAATGTAGTGAGTTCATCCACCCAGCATAGAGCTGAATGTAGTTAGTTCATCCACCCAGCATAGAGCTGAATGTAGTGAGTTCATCCACCCAGCATAGAGCTGAATGTAGTTAGTTCATCCACCCAGCATAGAGCTGAATTTAGTGAGTTCATCCACCCAGCATAGAGCTGAATTTAGTGAGTTCATCCACCCAGCATAGAGCTGAATGTAGTTAGTTCATCCACCCAGCATAGAGCTGAATGTAGTGAGTTCATCCACCCAGCATAGAGCTGAATGTAGTGAGTTCATCCACCCAGCGGAGAGCTGAATGTAGTTAGTTCATCCACCCAGCATAGAGCTGAATGTAGTGAGTTCATCCACCCAGCGGAGAGCTGAATGTAGTTAGTTCATCCACCCAGCATAGAGCTGAATGTAGTGAGTTCATCCACCCAGCGGAGAGCTAAACTCTGGTGATCCCCTTGAAGCTGACGTAAATTATTAATTAAGAGTCAAACGCCTTGTTTCTTGTGAAATTACCTTTCCCTCCCCCGGCCCTCCCGTCCACGCTAGCCAGTGGAATAATTAGTTATAAGGGCACAGCCGCTCTCCGATTTTAATCATGTAACAGAAGGAGAATATTCCTACAGTGAACGCATTAGGTCTGGAGTTTGGTGGGAGGGAAAACCCCACAAAGCGTCAGTGAACACTCTGGAAATATGAGCAGGCGCTTGAGCCTGTAATTAAAAATGTATGTCATATTAGAGATGAAGATTTTCAACTCAACAGCCAGAGGAAAATTGAGAGCTTATTGAAGCCATCTGCTGCCCAGGAGAAGGATGTGCTGCAATAACACCTGCTGTGTGTCTCTATATGATCAAATACCATATACACCGTCTCTATATGGGGCGGTGTATATGGATGTGACGGCTACCCCCGGGGCGGCAGGGTAGCCTAGTGGTTAGAGCATTGGACTAGTAACCGGAAGGTTGCAAGTTCAAACCCCCGAGCTGACAAGGTACAAATCTGTCGTTCTGCCCTTGAACAGGCAATTAATCCACTGTTCCTAGGCCGTTATTGAAAATAAGAATTTGTTCTTAACTGACTTGCCTAGTTAAATAAAGGTCAAATTGAATACATGTGGATATTGATAAGAAGACACATCTGAATAGGTAAAACTCTCTATTTTCAGTTGCAGTATGCTTCTCATCACCACCTGAGCACTGTGACAGAACAGAACAGTTAGTTCAGAGATTTGAGCTAACTTTCTCCATAATCTCTGTTCTGGCTTTTAGCAACTGTGTGCCGTGACGCCAGGGGAACGGGAGGGTAAAATGGTGTAACTGTCACTTTAATAGTCTGAACATTTCCTGTGGAGCTGGTGGGCTCTTGTTGATCATTTCCTCCCTCTCATCCTCTCCCGTTCCTCTACCCCCTGCCGCGAGAGAGGCCCCAGGCCTGTACTCACTAACGCTTAATGCGTCACAATTACCACGGTGATGGAGCCTGTAGACCCCCCACATTCCCTCCAACCATTTCACTGACTCACACATGACAGACAGACGACAAAATCCCCCCCCGCCAACAACCCTAGACTCTGACCTGATTGCACCTTCGCCCTCATTTCAGCTTTGTGTACTCAGATTGGCTGATAAGCACTCTTTATGAAGCTTCATAAGTACTTTGAAACCTAACACCAACATTGTTCCTCGGATTACAACTCAGCTGCTGTTAAACAGGTCTATTCATCTTCTTCCAACTGCTGTGCCATGCTATGTCAGTCTTATACAGGACTATTCAGCCTCATAGCATGTTTCCATCTTTCACTTCAGACATCCGTCAACATAAGCAGGCCAGTGTATAACCTTCAGCACGGTGACTCACTCTACACAAGCGCTCCTTCAAGCCGTTAACCATCTGCTCTAAAGTGAGGGGGATCTCATCCTCATTGTTTAATTACCCCAGTAATCATCCATGAAGCCCGTTCTAACATGTCTCCCACACTGTCGCTGTGCACTTCAATCGTTTGTTCTACAGCAGCACTCTCTCTTCCCTAACCTCTAACACACACGTCCTGTCTCACCCCGAATGCTCTGTTTACATATTCAGCTCCTTAAACGAACACATCTCATGCAAGTTATGGCTCAGTGAGATTGTATTATAGAGGGGACAATGTGTTTGTTGTTCAGCTCTTCTCCTTGCCGGCACTGCCTGTCTGAGTCACTGAATCACTGTGTGTCTGGGAAATGAGCTTAATGTAAACACAAGAGTGTCATAAAGATTCATATATTGGCACATTCCACACAACCCTGGAGGGCACTGTGATGGCCACCACTGAGACTCTGCAGTGCCACCTAGGGAGACTGGCAGACAGGCAGCGTGCTGCTCTTTGCCCACCAGACACCATCCCATGAAGGAAGAGGAGTCAAACCCAAAGTGGCACATCATTCAGGGACAAGGGGGAACAGTGTATTTGCAATCACAGTCACAGCACCTGGCACGCACTTTCAGGAAAGAGAAGGCTTCTGAATAGATTCAAATCAATATGTCTTCTGCTCCATGTTTTTCATTCATTATTAAAGAAGCCAAGGAGAGATTCTCAGGGACGCTATCAGAAATGTTAAATAATATCACATTTTAGCCAACAGGGTTCCTTGTCAGGCTGATGTGTTTGTTTCTGAATGAGGGTCAGCTCTCTGTGGGAAACATGGGAGACAGTGTTCACTGTGGCTCAGCCCAGGTTAACAGACCAGAGGTGTGTAGTGTTGACTGCCCAGCCCAGGTAAACAGACCAGGGGTGTGTAGTGTTTACTGTGGCCCAGCCCAGGTAAACAGACCAGGGGTGTGTAGTGTTGACTGCCCAGCCCAGGTAAACAGACCAGGGGTGTGTAGTGTTGACTGCCCAGCCCAGGTACCCAGACCAGGGGTGTGTAGTTTTGACTGCCCAGACCAGGGGTGTGTAGTGTTGACTGTGGCCCAGCCCAGGTACCCAGACCAGGAGTGTGTAGTGTTGACTGTGGCCCAGCCCAGGTACCCAGACCAGGAGTGTGTAGTGTTGACTGCCCAGCCCAGGTACCCAGACCAGGGATGTGTAGTGTTGACTGTGGCCCAGCCCAGGTACCCAGACCAGGGGTGTGTAGTGTTGACTGTGGCCCAGCCCAGGTACCCAGACTAGGGGTGTGTAGTGTTGACTGTGGCCCAGCCCAGGTACCCAGACCAGGGATGTGTAGTGTTGACTGTGGCCCAGCCCAGGTACCCAGACCAGGGGTGTGTAGTGTTGACTGTGGCCCAGCCCAGGTACCCAGACCAGGGGTGTGTAGTGTTGACTGTGGCCCAGCCCAGGTACCCAGACCAGGAGTGTGTAGTGACCCCAGACTAGGGGTGTGTAGTGTTGACTGTGGCCCAGCCCAGGTGACTAGGGATGTGTAGTGTTGACTGTGGCCCAGCCCAGGTACCCAGACTAGGGGTGTGTAGTGTTGACTGTAACCAGCTCAGGTACCCAGACCAGGGATGTAGTGTTGACTGTGGCCCAGCCCAGGTACCCAGACCAGGGATGTGTAGTGTTGACTGTACCCAGCCCAGGTACCCAGACCAGGAGTGTGTAGTGTTGACTGCCCAGCCCAGGTACCCAGACCAGGGATGTGTAGTGTTGACTGTGGCCCAGCCCAGGTACCAGACCAGGGATGTGTAGTGTTGACTGTGGCCCAGCCCAGGTACCCAGACCAGGGATGTGTAGTGTTGACTGTACCCAGCCCAGGTACCCAGACCAAGAGTGTGTAGTGTTGACTGCCCAGCCCAGGTACCCAGACCATGGGTGTGTAGTGTTCACTATGGACCAGCCCAGGTAACTCAAACAGCCGTAGAGGGACCAGACAGAAAGGCTGAGGTCTGGGGACTCCTCATCTCCTCCAGAGTCCATAGCTAGACCATAACACAACAACATCAGTAGGGAATCCTCTACAGACTGCTGCAATGCAATGCAAGTTGTTACGAAAGGAAATACATGTTTTAGAGCAGCAGAAAATCAATATTACAAGACTGTCTGAAATGCAAGAGAACAAATCTGAGTGACTGTAGAAATCTGTATAAAATGGAGTAAGAATGAGTAAAACGTAATAATCCTGACTAAGCCGGTATAAGGAAGCCCTGACACTCTAAACAGTGGATGGATCAGAGCACAGACAGAGCAGCATGCATTATGAATCACTGTATAACAGTGGGATCACTGGGAGAAACCCTGCTCTATCTGGCAGAGAGAGAGAGAGACAGAGAGAGAGAGAAAGAGAAAGAGAGAGAGAGAGCATGCACACAAATACCCCCCACACACACACACACACACACACACTTATGCCTCGCTAATAGGGTACTGTCCACACACATTCCGGCAACCATCCATTGCATAATGACACTAACACAAACAGAGGAACGGCGACACAAACAGACTCCTATCCTCTCCACGGTTAGATCAAAAGGACAGAAGATCACTCCGGGCTCCCACAGCCGACAGTGCCTACCTGTTAATAGATCATTACCATCTAATAATTACCCATTACAGCCTGCTCTCACACACACTCAGAAACTCCACAAAGCCACGGCTGAGCCGAGCACGACTGTCTTATCTCTCTCTCTCCTTTCTCCTCACTCACTGTTAACATCTGACAGTTTTGTGTGTGTGCCAAAACAGATTTTTTAATTAAAACATAAAAAACCTTAATTGCACATCAAGGTTTATTCGCCTGCCCCTCCTCCAACCCCACACCGAAGGCACCAAAGCAATAATTGTTTCTCCACTCAGGCCTGCACTATGGGGCTTAATTCTGTACCTTCATCCCCCCAGGCCTCTCAAGTAGCTGAAGGTATAGGAGTTGATTTCTATTTCATCTGCTGCTTGGGGAGCAATATAGCTTCTCTGAAAACCAGACGTTAAGGTATATCTGTTCTCAACCTGAATAGACACCAGAATGTAACAGCAGCAACATATACACCTGCATACTCAAACATTCATTTATAAGAGTACAACATTGATAGAATGTCACAGTTGATATCTATAGCACCAGGAGCTAAATTAAGTATCGATTACATCTTTCATTCCTTTTCTGTCCTTGTGTCTTTACTCCCTTGATAATAACTCCCCTTTCCCCTTTTTTCATCTCTTTTCTCTCTCTCTCTTTCTCACTTCCCTTTCACCCTTTTTCTCTCTCACACACCCTCTCCCCCTCTCTCTCTCTCTTTCTCACTTCCCTTTCACCCTTTTTCTCTCTCTCTCACACCCTCTCCCCCTCTCTCTCTCTCTTTCTCACTTTCCTTTCACCCTTTTTCTCTCTCACACCCTCTCCCCCTCTCTCTCTCTCTTTCTCACTTTCCTTTCACCCTTTTTCTCTCTCACACACCCTCTCCCCCTCTCTCTCTCTCTTTCTCAATTTCCTTTCACCCTTTTTTCTCTCTCTTACACCCTCTCCCCTCTCTCTCTTTCTCACTTCCTTTCACCCTTTTTCTCTCTCTCACACCCTCTCTCTCTCTCTTTCTCACTTTCCTTTCACCCTTTTTCTCTCTCACACACCCTATCCCCCTCTCTCTCTCTTTCTCACTTTCCTTTCACCCTTTTTTTCTCTCTCTCACCCTCTCCCCCTCTCTCTCTCTCTTTCTCACTTCCCTTTCACCCTTTTTCTCTCTCTCACACCCTCTCCCCCTCTCTCTCTCTCTTTCTCACTTCCCTTTCACCCTTTTTCTCTCTCTCACACCCTCTCCCCCTCTCTCTCTCTCTCACTTCCCTTTCACCCTTTTTCTCTCTCTCACACCCTCTCCCCTCTCTCTCTCTCTTTCTCACTTCCCTTTCACCCTTTTTCTCTCTCTCACACCCTCTCCCCCTCTCTCTCTCTCTTTCTCACTTCCCTTTCTCTTTTTCCTCTCTCACCCTCTCTCTCCTCTCTCTCTTTCTAACTTTCCTTTCACCCTTTTTCTCTCTCACACCCTCTCCCCCTCTCTCTCTCTCTTTCTCACTTTCCTTTCACCCTTTTTTCTCTCTCTCACACCCTCTCCCCCCTCTCTCTCTCTTTCTCACTTCCCTTTCACCCTTTTTCTCTCTCTCACACCTCTCCCCCTCTCTCTCTCTCTTTCTCACTTCCCTTTCACCCTTTTTCTCTCTCTCACACCCTCTCTCCCCTCTCTCTCTCTTTTCTCACTTTCCTTTCACCCTTTTTTCTCTCTCTCACCCTCTCCCCCTCTCTCTCTCTTTCTCACTTTCCTTTCACCCTTTTTCTCTCTCTCACACCCTCTCCCCTCTCTCTCTCTTTTCTCACTTTCCTTTCACCCTTTTTCTCTCTCACACACCCTCTCCCCCTCTCTCTCTCTTTCTCACTTTCCTTTCACCCTTTTTCTCTCCCACACCCTCTCCCCCTCTCTCTCTTTTCTCACTTTCCTTTCACCCTTTTTCTCTCTCTCACACCCTCTCCCCCTCTCTCTCTCTTTCTCACTTTCCTTTCACCCTTTTTCTCTCTCACACACCCTCTCCCCCTCTCTCTCTCTTTCTCACTTCCCTTTCCCCCTTTTCTCTCTCTCACACCCTCTCCCCCTCTCTTTCTCTTTCTCACTTTCCTTTCACCATTTTTCTCTCTCACACACCCTCTCCCCCTGTCTCTCTCTTTCTCACTTTCCTTTCACCCTTTTTCTCTCTCTCACACCCTCTCCCCCTCTCTCTCTCTCTTTCTCACTTCCCTTTCACCCTTTTTCTCTCTCACACACCCTCTCCCCCTCTCTCTCTCTCTTTCTCACTTCCCTTTCACCCTTTTTCTCTCTCTCACACACCCTCTCCCCCTCTCTCTCTCTCTTTCTCACTTTCCTTTCACCCTTTTTCTCTCTCACACACCCTCTCCCCCGCTCTCTCTCTCTTTCTCACTTTCCTTTCACCCTTTTTCTCTCTCTCACACCCTCTCCCCCTCTCTCTCTCTTTCTCACTTTCCTTTCACCCTTTTTCTCTCTCTCACACCCTCTCTCCCTCTCTCTCTCTCTTTCTCACTTTCCTTTCACCCTTTTTCTCTCTCTCACACCCTCTCTCCCTATCCCTCTTTATCTCC